>NW_024757066.1:0-15190 GCF_018991925.1 Homarus americanus
ACCCACAACCAAGATTATAACAACCACGACTATGGTTCACAACCACGACCACGATTATAACAACCACGACAATGATTATAACACCCACGACCATGATTATATCAACTGCGACTATGATCATAACCACGACCATGATTATAACAACCACGACCATGATTATAACAACCACGACTATGATTATATCACGGACGACCATGATTATAACAACCACGGCAATGATTATAACAACCACGATCATGATTATAACAACCACGACCATGATTATAACAACCACGATCATGATTATAACAACCACGATCATGATTATAACACCCACGACCATGATTATAACAACCAGGACTATGATTATAACAACCACTACCATGATTATAACAACCACTACCATGATTATACCAACGACGACCATAATTATAACAACCACAACCATGATTATAACAACCACGACCAAGATTATAACAACCACGACCATGATTATATCAACCACGACTATGATCATAACCACGACCATGATTATAACAACCACCACCATGATTATAACAACCACGACTATGATCACATCCATGACCATGATTATAACAACCACTACCATGATTATAACAACCACGACTATGATTATAACAACCACGATCATGATTACAACAACCACGACCATGATTATAACAACCAATGACAATGATTATAACAACCACGACCATGATTATATCAACCATTTATTCATGATTATATCAACCACGACTATGACTATGTAACCACGACCATGATTATAACAACCACTTAATTTCGGCGATTATAACAACTACGCAATTTGCGGATTATATCACCGACGACTATGATTATAACAACCACGCATCATGATTATAACAACCACGACCATGATTATAACAACCACGACCATGATTTTAACAACCAGGACTATGATTATAACAACCACGACCATGATTATAATAAACACGACCATGATTATAACAACTAGGACCATGATTATAACAACCAGGACCATGATTATAACAACCAGGACCATGATTATAACAACCACGACCATGATTATAACAACCACGACTATGATTATATCACCGACGACCATGATTATAACACCTACGACTATGATCATAAACCACGACCATCATTATAACAACCACGACCATGATTATAACAACCACGACTATGATTATATCACCTACGACCATGATTATAACACCTACGACTATGATCATAAACCACGGCCATGATTATAACAACCACGACCATAATTATAACAACCAAGACCAGGATTATAATAGCCAGGACCATGATTATAACAACCACGACCATGATTATAACAACCACGACTATGATCACAACCACGACCATGATTATAACAACCACGACCATGAATATAACAACCACGACTATGATTATATCACCGACGACCATGATTATAACACCTACGACTATGATCATAAACCACGACCATGATTATAACAACCACGACCATGATTATAACAACCACGACCATGATTATAACAACCACGAATTATGATTATATCACCGACGACCATGATTATACCAACCACGATCATGATTATAACAACCACGACAATGATTATATCACCGACGACCATGATTATAGCAACCAAGCCTATGATTATAACAACCACAACCATGATTATAACAACCACAACCATGATTATAACAACCACGACCATGTTTATAACAACCACGACCATGATTATATCAACCACGACTATGATCATAACCACGACCATGATTATAACAACCACGACCATGATAATAACAACCACGAATTATGATTATATCACCGACGACCAACGACCATGATTATAACAACCACGACCATGATTATAACAACCACGACCATGATTATAGCAACCACGGCAATGATTATAACACAACGACAGTGATTATAACAACCACGACTATGATTATAACAACCCACAACCAAGATTATAACAACCACGACTGTGGTTCTTAACCACGACCATGATTATAACAACCACGACAATGATTATAACACCCACGACCATGATTATATCAACTGCGACTATGATCATAACCACGACCATGATTATAACAACACGACCATGATTATAACAACCACGACTATGATTATATCACGGACGACCATGATTATAACAACCACGGCAATGATTATAACAACCACGATCATGATTATAACAACCACGACCATGATTATAACAACCACGACCATGATTATAACAACCAGGACTATGATTATAACAACCACGACCATGATTATAATAAACACGACCATGATTATAACAACTAGGACCATAATTATAACAACCAGGACCATGATTAAATCAACCACTACAATGATCATAACAACAACGAGCATGATTATAACAAGAACGACCATGATTATAACAACAACGACCATGATTATAACAATCACGACCATGATTATAACAACCACGACCATGATTATAACAACTGCGACCATGATTATAACAACCACGACCATGATTATAATAACCACGACCATGATTATAATAACCACGACAATGATTATAACAACCACGATCATGATTATAACAACCACGACCATGATTATAACAACCACGACCATGATTATGGCAACTGCGACCATGATTATAACAACCACGACCATGATTATAACAACCACGCCCGTGAGTATAACAACAACGACCATGATTATAACAACTGCGACCATGATTATAACAGCCAGGACTATGATTATAACAACCACGACCATGATTTTAACAAAGACGACCATGATTATAACAACCACGACCATGATTATAACAACCACAACAATGATTATAACACCCACGATAATGATTATATCAACCACGACTATGATGTAACACGACCATGATTATAACAACCGCATTCATGATTATAACAACCCGACAATGGTTATAGCACCACGATAATATATCAACCGACCGCCAGTCATAACCACGACCATGAATACTTGTAACCACGACCATGATTATAACAACCCGACAATGGTTATAACACCCGGCCATGATTATATCAACTGCGACTATGATCACTTAGCCGATATGATTATAACAACCACGACCATGATTATAACAACCACGACTATGATAATATCACGGACGACCATGATTATAACAACCACGGCAATGATTATAACAACCACGATCATGATTATAACAACCACGACCATGATTATAACAACCACGACCATGATTATAACAACCAGGACTATGATTATAACAACCACGACCATGATTATAATAAACACGACCATGATTATAACAACTAGGACCATGATTATAACAACCAGGACCATGATTATAACAACCAGGACCATGATTATAACAACCACGACCATGATTATAACAACCAGGACCATGATTAAATCAACCACTACAATGATCATAACAACAACGAGCATGATTATAACAAGAACGACCATGATTATAACAACAACGACCATGATTATAACAATCACGACCATGATTATAACAACCACGACCATGATTATAACAACTGCGACCATGATTATAACAACCACGACCATGATTATAATAACCACAACCATGATTATAATAACCACGACAATGATTATAACAACCACGATCATGATTATAACAACCAAGATCATGATTATAACAACCACGACAATGATTATAACAACCAGGACTATGATTATAACAACCACTACCATGATTATAACAACGAAGACCCTGATTATAACAACCATGACCATGATTATAACAGTCACGACCATGATTATAACAAACACGACCATGATTATATCAACCACGTCTATGATCATAACCACGACCATGATTATAACAACCACGACCATGATTATAACAACCACGACTATGATTATATCACCGACTACCATGATTATAACAACCACGACAATGATTATAACAACCACGATCATGATTATAACAACCACGACCATGATTATAACAAATCCACGACCGATTATAATAACCAATTTAATCATGACGGCAACAACTACTTAATTGGCGATTATAACAACCACCACCATGATTATAATAACTACCACTCATGATCACATCCATGACCATGATTATATAACAACCACTACCATGATTATAACAACCACGACTATGATTATAATAACCACGACCATGATTATAACAACCACGACCATGATTATAACAACCACCACAATGATTATAACAACCACGACTATGATCACATCCATGACCATGATTATAACAACCACCACCATGATTATAACAACCACGACAATGATTATAACAACCACGATCATGATTATAACAAAAACGACCATGATTATAACAACCACGACCATGTTTATAACAACAACGACCATGATTATAACAACCAAGACCATGATTATAACAACCACTTCCACCATGATTATAACAACGCATTTAATCATGATTATGACAACCACGACCATGATTATAACAACTGCCACGACCATGATTATAATAACCAAGACCATGATTATAACAACCACGACTATGATCATAACCACGACCATGATTATAACAACCACGACCATGATTATAACAACTGCGACCATGATTATAACAACCACGACCATGAGTATAATAACCACGACCATGATAATAAAAACCACGACAATGATTATAACAACTAGGACCATGATTATAACAACCAGGACCATGATTATAACAACCACGACCATGATTATAACAAGCACGACCATGATTATAACAACCAGGACCATGATTAAAACAACCGCGACTAAGATCATAACAACAACGACCATGATTATAACAACCACGACCATGATTTTAACAACTACTAATTCTGGCGATTATAAATAAATTCACGATTATAACAACCACGCCCATGATTATAACAAGAACGACAATGATTATAACAACAACGACCATGATTATAACATCCACGACCATGATTGTAACAACCACGACCAAGATTATAACAACTGCGACCAAGATTATAACAACCACGACAATGATTATAACAACCACGATCATGATTATAACAAGAACGACCATGATTATAACAACCAGGACCATGATTAAAACAACCACGACTATGATCATAACAACAACGACCATGATTATAACAACAACGACCATGATTATAACAATCACGACCATGATTATAACAACCACGACCATGATTTCAACAACTGCGACCATGATTATAACAACCACGACCATGATTATAAAATCCAAGACCATGATTATAATAACCACGACAATGATTATAACAACCACGATCATGATTATAACAACCAAGATCATGATTATAACACCCACGACCATGATTATAAGAACCAGGACTATGATCATAACAACCACTACCATGATTATACCAACGACGACCATGATTATAACAACCACGACCATGATTATAACAACCACGACCATGATTATAACAACCACGACCATGATTATATCAACCACGACTATGATCATAACCACGACCATGATTATAACAACCACGACCATGATTATAACAACCACGACCATGATTATATCAACCACGACTATGATCATAACCACGACCATGATTATAACAACCAGGACCATGATTAAACAACCAGGACCATGATTGTAACAACCAGGACCATGATTATAACAACCAGGACCTTGATTAAAACAACCACGACTATGATCATAACAACAACGACCATGATTATAACAACAACGACCATGATTATAACAACCACGACCACGATTATAACAACCACGCCCATGATTATAACAAGAACGGCCATGATTATAACAACAACGACCATGATTATAACAACCACGACCATGATTATAACAACCACGACCATGATTATGGCAACTGCGACCATGATTATAACAACCACGACCATGATTATAACAACCACGCCCGTGAGTATAACAACAACGACCATGATTATAACAACTGCGACCATGATTATAACAGCCAGGACTATGATTATAACAACCACGACCATGATTTTAACAACGACGACCATGATTATAACAACCACGACCATGATTATAACAACCACAACAATGATTATAACACCCACGATAATGATTATATCAACCACGACTATGATCATAACCACGACCATGATTATAACAACCACGACCATGATTATAACAACCACGACAATGATTATAACACCCACGACCATGATTATATCAACTGCGACTATGATCATAACCCGACCATGATTATAACAACCACGACCATGATTATAACAACCACGACTATGATTATATCGCGGACGACAATGATTATAACAACCACGATCATGATTATAACAACCACGACCATGATTATAACAACCACGACCATGATTATAACAACCAGGACTATGATTATAACAACCACGACCATGATTATAATAAACACGACCATGATTATAACAACTAGGACCATGATTATAACAACCAGAACCATGATTATAACAACCACGACCATGATTATAACAACCAGGACCATGATTAAATCAACCACTACAATGATCATAACAACAACGAGCATGATTATAACAAGATCGACCATGATTATAACAACAACGGCCATGATTATAACAATCACGACAATGATTATAACAACCAGGACTATGATTATAACAACCACTACCATGATTATAACAACCACGACCATGATTATAATAACCACGACCATGATTATAATAACCACGACAATGATTATAACAACCACGATCATGATTATAACAACCACGACCATGATTATAACAACCACGACCATGATTATGGCAACTGCGACCATGATTATAACAACCACGACCATGATTATAAAAACCACGCCCGTGAGTATAACAACAACGACCATGATTATAACAACTGCGACCATGATTATAACAGCCAGGACTATGATTATAACAACCGACCATGATTTTTAGCCAAAGACGACCATGATTATAACAGCCACGACCATGATTATAACAGCCAACAGCAATGATTATAACAACACCCACGTGTAGTTATATCAACCACATTTATGATCGCAGCCACGACCATGATTATAACAACCACGACCACGATTATAACAACCACGACAATGATTATAACACCCACGACCATGATTATATCAACTGCGACTATGATCATAACCACGACCATGATTATAACAACCACGACCATGATTATAACAACCACGACTATGATTATATCACGGACGACCATGATTATAACAACCACGGCAATGATTATAACAACCACGATCATGATTATAACAACCACGACCATGATTATAACAACCACGATCATGATTATAACAACCACGATCATGATTATAACACCCACGACCATGATTATAACAACCAGGACTATGATTATAACAACCACTACCATGATTATAACAACCACTACCATGATTATACCAACGACGACCATAATTATGGCAACTGCGACCATGATTATAACAACCACGACCATGATTATAACAACCACGCCCGTGAACTATATAACAACCACGACCATGATTTTTAACAAAGACGACCAAGGATTATAACAACCACGTACCAAGGATTTTAACAACCACAACAATGATTATATCACCCACGATAATGATTTATCAACTACGACTATGATCATAAATCCACGATCATGATTATAACAACCACGACCATGATTATAACAACCACGACAAATGATTATAACACCCACGACCATGATTATATCAACTATGACTATGATCATAAATCCACGACCATGATTATAACAACCACGACCATGATTATAACAACCACGACTATGATAATATCACGGACGACCATGATTATAACAACCACGGCAATGATTATAACAACCACGATCATGATTATAACAACCACGACCATGATTATAACAACCACGACCATGATTATAACAACCAGGACTATGATTATAACAACCACGACCATGATTATAATAAACACGACCATGATTATAACAACTAGGACCATGATTATAACAACCAGGACCATGATTATAACAACCACGACCATGATTATAACAACCAGGACCATGATTAAATCAACCACTACAATGATCATAACAACAACGAGCATGATTATAACAAGAACGACCATGATTATAACAACAACGACCATGATTATAACAACCACGACCATGATTATAACAACCACGACCATGATTTTAACAACCACGACCATGATTATAACAACCAGGACTATGATTATAACAACCACGACCATGATTATAATAAACACGACCATGATTATAATAACTAGGACCATGATTATAACAACTGCGACCATGATTATAACAACCACGACCATGATTATAATAACCACGACCATGATTATAATAACCACGACAATGATTATAACAACCACGATTATGATTATAACAACCACGATCATGATTATAACAACCACGACAATGATTATAACAACCAGGACTATGATTATAACAAACACTACTATGATTATAACAACGAAGACCCTGATTATAACAACCACGACCATGATTATAACAGTCACGACCATGATTATAACAAACACGACCATGATTATATCAACCACGTCTATAATCATAACCACGACCATGATTATAACAACCACGACCATGATTATAACAACCACGACTATGATTATATCACCGACTACCATGATTATAACAACCACGACAATGATTATAACAACCACGATCATGATTATAACAACCACGACCATGATTATAACAACCACGACCATGATTACAACAACCACGACCATGATTATAACAACTACGACCATGATTATAAATAACCACGACCATGATTATAACAACTGCGACCATGATTATAACAACCACGACCATGATTATAACAACTGCGATGCGACCATGATTATAACAACCACGACCATGATTATAAAAACCACGACCATGATTATAATAAACTCGACCATGATTATAACAACTAGGACCATGATTATAACAACCAGGACCATGATTTTAACAACCAGGACCATGATTATAACAACCACGACCATGATTATAACAACCAGGACCATGATCAAAACAACCAAGACGATGATCATAACAACCACGACCATGATTATATGAACCACGCCTATGATTATAACAACCACGACCATGATTATAACAGCCAGGACCATGATTATAACAACCACGACCATGAATATAACAACCACCACAATGATTATAACAACCACGACTATGATCACATCCATGACCATGATTATAACAACCTTTACCATGATTATAACAACCACGACAATGATTATAACAACCACGATCATGATTATAACAAAAACGACCATGATTATAACAACCACGACCATGTTTATAACAACAACGACCATGATTATAACAACCAAGACCATGATTATAACAACCACGACCATGATTATAACAACCAAGACCATGATTATAACAACCACGACAATGATTATAACAACCACGATCACGATTATAACAACAATGACCATGATTATAACAACCAGGACTATGATTATAACAAACCATGACCATGATTATAACAACGACGACCATGATTATGACAACCACGACCATGATTATAACAACTACGACCATGATTATAATAACCAGGACCATGATTATAACAACTACGACTATGATCATAACCACGACCATGATTATAACAACCACGACCATGATTATAACAACTGCGACCATGATTATAACAACCACGACCATGATTATAATAACCACGACCATGATAATAAAAACCACGACAATGATTATAACAACTAGGACTATGATTATAACAACCAGGACCATGATTATAACAACCACGACCATGATTATAACAACCACGACCATGATTATAACAACCAGGACCATGATTAAAACAACCGCGACTAAGATCATAACAACAACGACCATGATTATAACAACCACGACCATGATTTTAACAACTGCGACCAAGATTATAACAACCACGACAATGATTATAACAACCACGATCATGATTATAACAAGAACGACCATGATTATAACAACCAGGACCATGATTAAAACAACCACGACTATGATCATAACAACACCGACCATGATTATAACAACAACGACCATGATTATAACAATCACGACCATGATTATAACAACCACGACCATGATTACAACAACTGCGACCATGATTATAACAACCACGACCATGATTATAATATCCAAGACCATGATTATAATAACCACGACAATGATTATAACAACCACGATCATGATTATAACAACCACGATCATGATTATAACACCCACGACCATGATTATAACAGCCAGGACTATGATCATAACAACCACTACCATGATTATACCAACGACGACCATGATTATAACAACCACGACCATGATTATAACAACCACGACCATGATTATAACAACCACGACCATGATTATATCAACCACGACTATTATCATAACCACGACCATGATTATAACAACCACGACCATGATTATAACAACCACGACTATGATTATATCACCGACGACCATGATTATAACAACCACGACAATGATTATAACAACCACGATCATGATTATAACAACCACGACCATGATTATAACAACGACGACCATGATTATAACAACCACGATCATGATTATAACAACCACGACCATGATTATAATAACCAGGACCATGATTATAACAACCACGACCATGATTATAACAACCACGACCATGATTACAACAACCACGACCATGATTATAACAACCACGACCATGATTATAACAACCACTTACCATGATTATAACATATAGTGAGTTACGTATTGCTATTATAACAACCACGACCATGATTATAACAACCACGACCATGATTATAACAACTGCGTCCATGATTATAACAACCACGACCATGATTATAAAAACCACGACCATGATTATAATAAACTCGACCAAGGATTATAACAACTAGGACCATGGATTATAAATAAACTAGACCATGATTATAACAAATCCAGACCATGATTATAACAACCACGACCATGATTATAACAACCAGACCATGATCAAAACAACCACGACGATGATCATAACAACCACGACCATGATTATAAGAACCATGCCTATGATTATAACAACCACGACCATGATTATAACAGCCAGGACCATGATTATAACAACCACGACCATGATTATAACTAGCACGACCATGACTATAATAACCACGACAATGATTATATCACCGACGTCCATGATTATAGCAACCACGCCTATGATTATAACAACCACGGCCATGATTATAATAACCACGACCATGATTATAACAACAAGGACCATGATTATAACAACAACGACCTTGATTATAACAACCTCGACCATGATTATAACAACCACGACCATGATTATAACAACCACGACCATGATTATAACCTCTGCGACTATGATTATAACAACCTCGACCATGATTATAATAACCACGACCATGATTATAAAAACCACGACAATGTTTATAACAACCACGATCATGATTATAACAACCACGACCATGAATATAACAACCACGACCATGATTATAACAACCAGGACTATGATTATAACAACCACGACCATGATTATAATAAACACGACCATGATTATAACAACTAGGACCATGATTATAACAACCACGACCATGATTATAACAACCAGGACCATGATTATAACAACCAGGACCATGATTATAACAACCAGGACCATGATTAAAACAACCACGACTATGATCATAACAAGAACGACCATGATTATAACAACAACGAGCATGATTATAACAACCACGCCCATGATTATAACAACCACGCCCATGATTATAACAAGACCGGCCATGATTATAACAACAACGACCATGATTATAACAACCACGACCATGATTATAACAACCACGACCATAATTATGACAACTGCGACCATGATTATAACAACCACGACCATGATTATAACAACCACGCCCGTGAGTATAACAACAACGACCATGATTATAACAACTGCGACCATGATTATAACAACCACGACCATGATTATTATAATAACCACGACCATGATTTTAACAACTACGACAATGATTAATATAACAACTACGATCATGATTATAAATAAACTACTTAATTCATGATTATAACAACCACGACCATGACTATAACAAACTCACCATGATTATAACTACCACGACTATGAATATAACCATGACCATGATTCTAACAACCACGACCATGATTATAACAACGACGCCAATGATGATAACAACCACGATCATGATTGTAGAAACCACGACCATGACTATAACAACCACGACCATGATTATAACAACCACGAACATGATTATAACAACAACGGCAATGATTATAACTATCACGACTATGATTATATCACGGACGACCATGATTATAACAACCACGGCAATGATTATAACAACCACGATCATGATTATAACAACCACGACCATGATTATAACAACCACGACCATGATTATAAAAACCAGGAATATGATTATAAAAACCACGACCATGATTATAATAAACACGACCATGATTATAACAACCAGGACCATGATTATAACAATCAGGACCATGATTATAACAACCACGACCATGATTATAACAACCAGGACCATGATTAAAACAACCACGACTATGATCATAACAACAACGACCATGATTATAACAACCACGACCATGATTATAACAACCACGACCATGATTATAAGAACCACGCCCATGATTATAACAAGAACGACCATGATTATAACAACCAGAACCATGATTAAAACAACCACGACTATGATCATAACAACAACGACCATGATTATAACAACAACGACCATGATTATAACAATCACGACCATGATTATAACAACCACGACCATGATTATAACAACTGCGACCATGATTATAACAACCACGACCATGATTATAATAACCACGATCATGATTATAATAACCACGACAATGATTATAACAACCACGATCATGATTATAACAACCACGATCATGATTATAACACCCACGACCATGATTATAACAACCAGGACTATGATTATAACAACCACTACCATGATTATAACAACCACTACCATGATTATACCAACGACGACCATAATTATAACAACCACAACCATGATTATAACAACCACGACCATGATTATATCAACCACGACTATGATCATAACCACGACCATGATTATAACAACCACCACCATGATTATAACAACCACGACTATGATCACATCCATGACCATGATTATAACAACCACTACCATGATTATAACAACCACGACTATGATTATAACAACCACGATCATGATTATAACAACCACGACCATGATTATAACAACCACGACAATGATTATAACAACCACGACCATGATTATAACAACCACGACCATGATTATATCAACCGACTATGATCATAAACCACGACCACCGATTATAACCAGCCGAGCATGATTATAACAAGAACGACCATGATTATAACAACAACGACCATGATTATAACAACCACGACCATGATTATAACAACCACGACCATGATTTTAACAACCACGACCATGATTATAACAACCAGGACTATGATTATAACAACCACGACCATGATTATAATAAACACGACCATGATTATAACAACTAGGACCATGATTATAACAACCAGGACCATGATTATAACAACCAGGACCATGATTATAACAACCACGACCATGATTATAACAACCACGACTATGATTATATCACCGACGACCATGATTATAACACCTACGACTATGATCATAAACCACGACCATCATTATAACAACCACGACCATGATTATAACAACCACGACTATGATTATATCACCTACGACCATGATTATAACACCTACGACTATGATCATAAACCACGGCCATGATTATAACAACCACGACCATAATTATAACAACCAAGACCAGGATTATAATAGCCAGGACCATGATTATAACAACCACGACCATGATTATAACAACCACGACTATGATCACAACCACGACCATGATTATAACAACCACGACCATGAATATAACAACCACGACTATGATTATATCACCGACGACCATGATTATAACACCTACGACTATGATCATAAACCACGACCATGATTATAACAACCACGACCATGATTATAACAACCACGACCATGATTATAACAACCACGAATTATGATTATATCACCGACGACCATGATTATACCAACCACGATCATGATTATAACAACCACGACAATGATTATATCACCGACGACCATGATTATAGCAACCAAGCCTATGATTATAACAACCACAACCATGATTATAACAACCACAACCATAATTATAACAACCACGACCATGTTTATAACAACCACGACCATGATTATATCAACCACGACTATGATCATAACCACGACCATGATTATAACAACCACGACCATGATAATAACAACCACGAATTATGATTATATCACCGACGAACATGATTATAACAACCACGATCTGATTATAACAACCACGACCATGATTATAACAACCACGACCATGATTATAACAACCACGCAGTTATAACAACCACGACAGATTATAACAACCGACTATGATTATAACAAATTCACAACCAAGATTATAACAACCACGACTATGGTTCACAACCACGACCACGATTATAACAACCACGACAATGATTATAACACCCACGACCATGATTATATCAACTGCGACTATGATCATAACCACGACCATGATTATAACAACCACGACCATGATTATAACAACCACGACTATGATTATATCACGGACGACCATGATTATAACAACCACGGCAATGATTATAACAACCACGATCATGATTATAACAACCACGACCATGATTATAACAACCACGATCATGATTATAACAACCACGATCATGATTATAACACCCACGACCATGATTATAACAACCAGGACTATGATTATAACAACCACTACCATGATTATAACAACCACTACCATGATTATACCAACGACGACCATAATTATAACAACCACAACCATGATTATAACAACCACGACCAAGATTATAACAACCACGACCATGATTATATCAACCACGACTATGATCATAACCACGACCATGATTATAACAACCACCACCATGATTATAACAACCACGACTATGATCACATCCATGACCATGATTATAACAACCACTACCATGATTATAACAACCACGACTATGATTATAACAACCACGATCATGATTATAACAACCACGACCATGATTATAACAACCACGACAATGATTATAACAA
>NW_024757067.1:0-12500 GCF_018991925.1 Homarus americanus
GTACAGTACAGTACAGTACAGTACAGTACAGTACAGTCCAGTACAGTACAGTACAGTACAGTCCAGTACAGTACGGTACAGTCCAGTACAGTATGGTACAGTACAGTACAGTACAGTACAGTACAGTCCAGTACAGTACGGTACAGTCCAGTACAGTATGGTACAGTACAGTACAGTACAGTACAGTACAGTCCAGTCCAGTACAGTATGGTACAGTCCAGTACAGTACAGTACAGTACAGTACAGTACAGTACAGTACAGTCCAGTACAGTACAGTACAGTCCAGTACAGTATGGTACAGTACAGTACAGTAGTACAGTACAGTACAGTACAGTACAGTACAGTACAGTCCAGTACAGTACAGTACAGTACAGTACAGTACAGTACGGTACAGTCCAGTACAGTATGGTACAGTACAGTACAGTACAGTACAGTCCAGTACAGTACAGTGGTACAGTACAGTACAGTACAGTACAGTACAGTCCAGTACAGTATGGTACAGTACAGTACAGTACAGTACAGTACAGTACTTACTTAACTGATGTAAGTGTTTATTTCTGTCTTTAGGGTGTTGTACCTCTAGTGACCATATTTTGTACAGCACAGTTGGGGACGTACTGTACTGCGCTGCACTGTATTGTACTGTACTGTACTGTACTGTACTGTACTGTACTGACCTGACTGGAATGGAATGGACTGGACTGGAATGGATTGTACTGTATTCATTATTGGTTGGCTTTCTTCAGTGGTTTAGGTTATATACATAAACAGTGTTTGAGGTGCAATATTTTATTATATTCTGCCAAGATTCTCTAAATGATTAATAGATAATATATAATGTCTTGATAAAGTCTTACACAAGTAGTGATGACATGTCTCTATAAAGTGCTGTATTGGTTAGGTTACATTGGGTCATGTTAGAGGTGATAAATTTAGGGTTTGCTGGGGATAGGTGGGTTAGGTCATTAAGGGACAGGTTACATTAGGCCAGGCTGACATAGGAAGGTTTGGTCAGGTTTCCGGGTCCAGGGGTTAGTGAAGCCTGGAACACTAGCATGTCACTCCTTCAGATGAACAAATCCCAAGGAATTCCTCATAGTGGTCCTGGTAGTCGTGGTGCAGGTAAGAGAGAGGCAGCTGCTTCTCACATTACTTGTTGTGGTTGGTCATTGGTTTGTTCTCTTAGGCACGTGATGGAACATTTGTACCCAGGGGAGTTATGCTGGCCATTGGTTATGAATTCGAGGTTCATCTCGTTGGTGGGGAAGACCCAGGTAGATGTAATATTCCCGCAGAATCTGTTGTGGATAACGCCATCATATAGTAATTAACATTGGCTGGTTATAGTGACCGGCAGGAGGTTATAGTGAGGTATTATTATCAGTTTATGCTCAGACTGAGGAGACAAAGTATTCGAGGTAACAGGAGTAATAATGTGTTAGTGGTTGTAATTAAAGTAATAGTTATTGAAGCATCACAAGTTAGTAAGAGTGTTATTACTTGATAATATTACCAACATCAAAAGTAAAGGTTTAATGATAGATAAAAATAATCCAAGTATTGTTATGACTGGATCACATATTGTCTTTATGTCCAGTAACTTCTAATGTTACTATCAACATCACACACAGAAGTAGTAGTTGTTGTAGTAGTAGTAGTAGTAGTGTAATTTTAAGGAGAACCAGTATTGTAATACTATTTGCATTGTATAATAACAATAGCAGAAAAAGTTTTTTTTAGTTTGTAGTAAAGGTAGTAAGAGTAACAGTAGTAGAGGTGGTGGTGGTGGTGGTGGTGGTGTTGTACCGTGTAACACATACGTGGAGGAAGTGGTGTTGTAGGATATGATGAGTCGTTCATTGGCACAGGTGGAGAGGTCTTCCAGGTTAAATACTTCGCAGTTGACTTCAAACATGGCAGGCGGTGACTGGCAGACGATATTCTGTTGACAACTGTGGGAAGGAGTGAACACCTGTAGACGTTATTGTGGAAGACGGAATAATCTTAGAGGAATACAGGTGTTGGTGGAAGTAACACCTGTGGTGGTGATAATGTTAGAGGAACACAGGTAGAACTAACACCTGTAATCGTCTTTGTATCCTCGGGAAGGTTACAGTTTGGACGCCATTTAGTTTGTCATCTTGGTATTGTGTCTTAGATAGGGTTGCCATATCTGAACATTAAAAAAAGAGGACGTTCCCGAAGACATCATGGCCCCCCCAGCCCCCCCCTTGCCTGGCACACACTTTGGCGCTATGTAACCTTTATGCAGCCGTGACCCTTTTATGCTCTGGAAAAGTACAACAAATCTTAAGCACTAGCTGTGGCACCACGCGACAAACCCACAACAGAGACTAAGATCAAACACTGTCACTGCAGGTTAAAGACTGGCCAACCACCGGCCACCGTCATAGTTGTCGATACACGTAAATAATATAGCGAAAGTGGCTAGATTGTGGTTGGAAATTGCTAAAATGCCTTAAAAGCAGGACAAGAAAAACAAATGCTACAGTGTAAAAAAAGCCATAAGAAAAAAATGGTATACTTTCAACATTTCATATGTGGCTGTAATAGCAACTAAATAAAAAAATTATAATAATGCGCGTGGCTGAAGAACAAGGAAAAGCAGTACATGGCACTACAGTTTACCCCAAAAACTGCAAGCAGCTAAGTTGACACCACCGTACAGGCGTACACGTGACTTATCAGCTGACGAGAACTGAACAAGATCTCTACTGTTTCCACCTCCCCTCTCTCACAGTCTCTCTCTCTCTCTCTCTCTCTCTCTCTCTCGTCATTACAGTTTCATGTTTCTTTCCGTGGAGAAAATGATGGAAGCTGAAATTCCGGACTTTTGAAGAATTTTAAAAATTCCTTCCGGATGAAGATTTCGAGACCTAAATGGAGGACATGTCCGGGAAAATACGGACGTATGGCAACCCTGGTCTTAGACATATTGGAACACCTTTAATTTAAGAGAAACATTAAACACCTTGAGGATCCTCGTTTAAAAGTTACAGTAACTTACGTTAATATGACTGCAGACGTGAACATGTATTTAACTGAAGCAACAGCACAAACATATTGACCTGAGACTACCTGTATTGTTATGGTGTACCTGTAGTGTTATGGTGTACGTGTGAAGGTGAACTGGGGATGATCTTACCTGCTCTTGTTGGTCAGGCGGGCGGGGTAACCTGGTGACTGCACCAAGACCACATCGCCGAGATTCATGGTGTGGGAGACACACGGAAGGATCACTGGATCTACCGGAGCAGTTTTGTTGTCTATTGCTCCCACAACCGTGACGGTCACCACCAGTAGCGTCAACATGTACTTCATCCTCAAACAACTTGTTCACTTTTCTGTAACAACTGAACAAGTTTTGTGGGTTAATAAAGTGTTTATTATCACATATAAAAGTTATCTCCTACGACTTAGAATATAATATGAAATGTTTAATGTTGATGTTAGCAGTAATAATAATTGTTTATGTTTTCACCTTAGTTACACCTTGATCTGAATTAGTAAAAGTAACATACATCATTAATTCTGTTTTAGCCGATCTCGTAGGATCAGGCGTAACACCTGATAAGTGTAAACATGTTAACAACAATACTCATAATAAGAAAACTTAACAAAAGGTAAACATTTCAAACAATTTCGTGGATGATAAATGACCATCATAAATAATAATAATAATAATAATAGTAATAATTATGTTACACTGTTTAATTTGCCTCATTATCTTCAGCTTTTGAGAACAAGTTAAAAAGTAATAGCGGATACTGTACTGTACTGTAATATATAGTACTGTACTGCACTGTGCTGTACTAAACAGTACTGCACTGCACTACACTGTGCTGTACTAAACAGTACTGCACTGCACTACACTGTGCTGTACTAAACAGTACTGCACTGCACTACACTGTGCTGTACTAAACAGTACTGCACTGCACTGCACTAATATGCAATACTCTACCTTTTAGTACTGTATTGCGCTGTGCTGTACTAAACAGTACTGCACTGCACTGCACTATGCTGTACTATGCAATACTGTACCTTTTAGTACTGTACTGCGCTGTGCTGTACTATACAGTACTGTGCTGTACTATACCTCTTAGTACTGTACTGCACTGTGCTGTACTGTACCTTTCAGTACTGTCCTGCACTGTGCTGTACTGTACCTTTTAGTACTGTACTGCACTGTGCTGTACTGTACTTTTCAGTACTGTCCTGCACTGTGCTGTACTATACAGTACTGTGCTGTACAATAAACAGTATAACTTAACTTGAGGGAAGGTTGTTGGTATATCGTGTGTATGTTTATGCATGTAACTGGCGGCGTGTATCACGCTCTGTATGTTAATTACCGACTACAGCCCATATAAGTATTTTTAACATTATTGTCAAACGTTAGAAAGTGAGAGACTACCACTACCAGGTATAACTTGTTAATGTTAACTACAAGTTATATTGGTCACGTGTTGTGATGGTCTATATTACAGTACTACCACTACCAGGTATAACTTGTTAATGTTAACTACAAGTTATATTGGTCACGTGTTGTGATGGTCTATATTACAGTACTACCACTACCAGGTATAACTTGTTAATGTTAACTACAGGTTATATTGGTCACGTGTTGTGATGGTCTAACAACTCGGTTATGGCGGGGTATAAGTTTACTAATACACTTCGCTTGACACACAATACTCACCTGTGTACAGGTGTACTAGTAATAGTGTTGTGCTTCTCCTCCTCCTCGCAGGCCAATATAAACACTTCCCCCCCCTTCACCCCAACTCCCACAATGCATCACTACACCGCCGAGTTTCTCATCCATATTTTATAGAAACATTTAAGAGTGACAATATACATAAATGACAGGTAAAGAGATTTACCTGTTGATGAAGGTACTCTACACCTGAGTACACCTGAACACCTTGTTGATGAACCACTGTATTAACTCCACTATACAAATGAGTTAACATTAATGACTTGGTGCCGCTTAAGTATGACGTCACTGCCAATACTGTTACAGGTGTTCAATGTGGCGCATCTGTTACCGAGACCTTCATGTTATAAATACTGTATGCATGTATGTATGTATGAATATATGTATGTATCTATGTATGTACGTATGCATATTACAGATTCAGTTTTGAAAAATAATGAATATTTTCGGCAAATGGGGATATTAATTAATTAATTTATATTTTTTGCTAATTAATTTCTATAATAATATATTGCCTATTTTCTTTAATGCGTCGTTTACTATTACAGTGTAAGATAACCAGATTATATCGTTAGTAGGTTAGGTTAGGTTAGGTTAGTATGGTTTACTTGCCAATTCTGACCAGTTAGAAGTTAACACAAAATACACAAGATATTCCATGCCTAACCTAACCTATAAATGGAATATTACATTTTGCCACATAGGAATTTCCATGAAGGTTTAGCAATGAAAATACAAATTATCCATATTTGTCAAAAAAAAAATGAGTTTGTTTTCAAAGTTTAATAGGTGATTATCCCTATTCAACGAGACGTAGGTGATTATCCCTATTTAACGAGACGTAGGTGATTATCCCTATTTAACGAGACGTAGGTGATTATCCCTATTTAACGAGACAGTAGATATTTAAATAGGTGATTATCGCTATTTAACGAGATGTAGGTGATTATCGCTATTTAACCAGACAGAAGATATTTTAATAGGTGATTATCCCTATTTAACGAGACAGTAGATATTTAAATAGGTGGTTATCGCTATTTATCGAGACGTAGTTGATTATCCCTATTTAACGAGACGTACCGAGTAGAGACGCTGCCGTGTTGTGTCTCAGAGGAAGAGCGTCTTGGGAAGCTAAGTCAACAACACATATAGTCAGTTTATGAGGCCGCTCACACCTTAACTAACTTAGCTGCTGTTGTTAGATTAGGTGTAGAGAGGGGAGGTTGGACGCCGTTAATAGTAGTTGTTGTTGTTATTATTGTAGACATTGTGGTGGTACAATACTATTAAGATAAGTAGTACCTGTAGTAATCTAGTTATCTTATAATAGTAAACGACGCCTTAAAGAAAATAGGCAATACTTATTTTATAAACGAATTAATAGAAATTAATTAGCAGAGAATATAAATATATTAATAAAAATCTCCATTTGCCCAAAACATTCATTATTTTTCAAAACTGAATCTGGACTAATAATGATAATAATAATAATAATGATAATAATGATAATGATAGTAGTAGTAGTAATAATGATAATGATAGTAGTAGTAATAGAAGTAATAATGATAATTATAATGATTATGATAGTAGTAGTAGAAGTAATAATGATAATAATAATAATAATAATAATGATAGTAGTAGTAGTAGTAGTAGTGATAATGATAATAATTATGATACTGATAGTAGTAGTAGTAGTAGTGATAATGATAATAATAATGATAATGATGGGTGTAGTAGTAGTAGTAATAATGATAATACTAATAATAATGATGGTAGTAGTAGTAATAATGATAATAATAATGATAATGATAGTAGTAGTAGTAGTAGTAGGGATAATGATAATAATAATGATAGTAGTAGTAGTAGTAATAATAATAATGATAATGATAG
Source organism: Homarus americanus (assembly GCF_018991925.1). Classification (NCBI taxonomy): domain Eukaryota; kingdom Metazoa; phylum Arthropoda; class Malacostraca; order Decapoda; family Nephropidae; genus Homarus; species Homarus americanus. Next base: position 6,629 of record NW_024757067.1, read on the forward strand.
TAGTAGTAGTAGTAATAATGATAATAATAATAATGATGGTAGTAGTAGTAGTAGTAGTAGTGATAATGATAAGAATAATGATAATGATGGTAGTAGTAGTAGTAGTAGTAGTAATAATGATAATAATAATAATAATGATAGTAGTAGTAGTAGTAGTAGAAATAATGATAATAATAATGATAATGATAGTAGTAGTAGTAGTAGTGATAATGATAATAATAATGTTAATGATAGTAGTAGTAGTAATAATGATGATAATAATGATAATGATAGCAGTAGTAGTAGTAGTGATAATGATAATAATGATAATGATAGTAGTAGGAGTAGTAGTAATAATGATAATGATAATAATAATGATAATGATGGTAGTAGTAGTAGTAGTGATGATGATAATAATAATAATAATGATAATGACAGTAGTAGTAGTAGTAGTAATAATGATAATAATAATAATAATGATAATGATGGTAGTAGTAGTAGTGGTAATAATGATAATAATAATGATAATGATAGTAGTAGTAGTAATAATGATAATAATAATGATAATGAGAGTAGTAGTAGTAGTAGTAATAATGATAATGATAATGATAATGATTGTAGTAGTAGTAATAATAATAATAATAATAATAATAATAATAATAATAATAATAATAACGATAGTAGTAGTAGTAGTAGTAGTAATAATAATAATAATATGTAGTGATGGGTTGTCAGACCACAGCTTACATCTCAGAAACAGTCCAGACTTGACCCGACATTAGGGGGGTCAAGTGCAAGGGTAAGCCTCGCAGCTGCCCAAGGGTTATAAATGAACTAGCTCCCCTTCCCATGTCCCACGGCCCCACCAAACATGTAAGAAGGCACCTGCCCACTCTCTCCTAATATACACAATAACCTACATCCCAGAAGAAGTCAAGAACCTGACCTCACATTAGCCAGGTCAAATGTAACCCTCGAACCCAAGTCAAGAGGCCACAAATCAACCAGGGCCTCTCATGTCACACGGTCCCATCTGAAGATTTCTCCAGAATATACAACTTATAGTCTCTGAAAAAGTCCAGACCTGACCCTACATTAGCGAGGGCAAATGTAAGAGACCCTTCGCCGCCCCCCCCCGATCAGCTCAACCTGACGGCTCGCCTCCCAATATATAGGACGTCCTAGTCCTCCCTCTGCCCAGAGAGAGACAGAGAGAGAGTGTGTCTTGTAACCAAAAAGGGCCAGCTACCACGTCCCCAGTCCTGCTCGAGAGAAGTCTTGGGCCGGAGGCAAGCCGCCTCCGGTCGCCTCCGGTTAGGAGCGAGTTGCCCTCGACACACCTGTGCCCAGCTAAGCAGTCTCCCATAGAGACAGAGAGAGAGAGAGAGTGTGTCTTGTAACAAGGAAGGGCCAGCTACGACGTCCCCAGTCCTGCTCCAGAGAAGTCAGGGGCCGGAGGCAAGCCGCCTCCTGTCGCCTCCGGTCAGGACCGAGACTTCCCTCCGGCGCCCAGCTAAGCAGTCTCCCATAGAGACAACCCAGGACCACCTGCTAGGCCTCCCCTAGGTCACGTGAGTTTTTGTCAGAGCTTTCCATGGGATGAGTTACTTACGTGGCAAGTGTATTCATTTCATGTTCGTGTCCGAGAATCAGAGTGTCTAGTAACGTAATATGATGTCCTAGTAACGTAAATATAATGTCCTAGTAACTTCAATAGAAGGTGTTATTAATGTGTCCATGTCATGTTCGTAATTAATAAAGAGTTGTAACGAAGCCGTGTTTGAGAAGTCGCCCTTAAGACGTAATAGATGTGTATTGACGTACAAGATACGATAAGTGTAAATCCATCATCAAATAACTATCACGGCCACGCTACCAAAGTCTTCCTCTCTCTTTTATACTCTTATACTATCAATATTCTACCTATATTTAATCTTGGTCTTGTGAGATTTGTAACATTATATTGGTGGCAGCTAACTATACGTTACCCCACGCCTTCCTCACCTTGTTATAGGTGACAGCGAACTATACGTTAATCCACGCCCTCCTCGCTTAGTCATTACAAATAATAATAATAATGATAGTAGTAGTAGTAGTAATAATAATAATAATAATGATAGTAGTAGTAGTAGTAGTAGTAGTGATAATAATAATAATAATAATAATAATAATGATAGTAGTAGTAGTAGTAGTGATAATGATAATAATAATGATAATGATAGTAGTAGTAGTAGTAATAATGATAATAATAATGATAGTAGTAATAGTAGTAGTAATAATAATAATAATAATAATAATAATGATAGTAGTAGTAGTAGTAGTAATAATGATAATGATAATGATAGTAGTAGTAGTGTTATTGATAATAATAATGATAATGATAGTAGTAGTAGTAGTAGTAGTAGTAATAATTAAGGCCCGGATAGTTATGCATTTGCATATTTCATATGCAAATGCATATTTTGCGTGATTTCTATGATAAGTGCATATTACCTAGATAACTGCATATAAATGCATATTTTGGTAAAATATTCATCTGGCAGTATCTCTTTGTTGCCACTGAATGAGCACACGTGGTACTGGGAGGTGAGGTGAGGTGTGGTTAGGTGAAGTGAGGTGAGGTCACGTCGCTTTAATCTGTCGTTTCCACACCTGGTCATGACTCATTGGACTAGTGAGTTAGTCAGTCAGGAGCAGTGCTGCTGTGTGGAGCAACTCTCTTCTGCTGCTCGTGAAAATGCCGAAAGTACAAAGAAACCAAAATGAAGTGCTGAGATCATATGTAAAGGAATTTGATGCATTTACTACTGACGGAAGTGTACTGTTTTGTAAATATTGTGAAGCACATATATATGTTAAATACATTACGTATATTGCTTAATAAACATTAACATTAGTTTATATTAACTATTTTGTTTCCGTATAACCTGCATTCTTGGCTTTATAAGTGACATTTTTAGTGCATATAAATGCATATTTCCCCTGTTTTAGTGCATATTTGCATGCATATTTCATGGTTTTTTAGTGCATAACTATCCGGGCCCTGGTAATAATAATAATAATAATAATAATGATAGTAGTAGTAGTATTAGTGATAATGATAATAATAATGATAATGATAGTAGTAGTAGTAGTAATAATAATAATAATAATAATAATGATAATGATAGCAGTAGTAGTAGTAATAATGATAATAATAATGATAGTAGTAATAGTAGTAGTAATAATAATAATAATAATAATAATAATGATAGTAGTAGTAGTAGTAGTAGTAATAATAATAATAATAATAATAATAATAATGATAGTAGTAGTAGTAGTAGTGATAATGATAATAATGATAATGAGTAGTAGGCGGCGGCCAGCGCGGCGTGGGTGTCGTGGACCGTCCCCCTTGATCTAAAGTGTTATTGGTGGGGACTCGCTGTGTGGGAACGGGAATTTGACAATGTGTCCGTGAATATCGGATGTCACCCTAAGCATTGCCACCCAAGGTTTCTTCTCATCCCTCACGGCATAAATTGTAAATATTCCGTGTGTTCACCGGTGTTCTCCAAGTGAGTGGTGACCTGTGCTGGGTCGGTGGTGGGATAATGAGGAGGCTCGGGGCCATGGTCAGTGTCGTTAGGCCTACTTTGACAGGGGTGGTCACGAGATTATCGCCCCTATGGGGCCGAGAGTGCTGACCATGCGGTCGCCCCCCCCCCACCCCCACCATAGTAAAGGACACTTAATGTAGGGTCTCGACGAACCAAGTGAGTATACATAACTGATATTACACCAGTGAGACCATATAAATAGTGGTTATTTGTGCCAAGGATATATAAACAAGTGCTTGGTGTGACAAACTCTTGTCCATAGTGTATCATTCTGATGTATGGATGGTCGCTATTAGGGGGGGGGGGTAGCCTACACACCCACGCGCGCACGTATGCCCCTACTACCTGGACACAGCAGTCCAGCCTGTCACCTCTCCGCCCTTCCCTCATAAGAACCAGTATAATCTTGTGCCTGGGACTAAATCAGATGTTCGGAGGCGGACGTTACCGTCGCCCAAGGTGCTGTTCACTATGCCTGGTAACATTCTTTGCTGCGTCTGTGCTAGCCCGAACCAAAACTGCACAAATTGTGTTTGTGCGAGAAAAAACCGACCATGTGTGGATTGCAGGAAGCTAGACCAGTGTCGGAACCCACGTCGCAGGGAGCCGACACAGGTGGCCACAGTGGATATCGCCGGGACCCAACTACCCGATGATATCCGAAATGATAGCAGTGAGTCTACTCATCCTGAAAATGTAGTACTAATAAATGCTGCTCCCTCAGTAGCAGGTGTCCACGAGGAGAATGAGAGACAGCCGCCTCAGTGGAATGGCATGTCGATGGAAAATGCAGGCGTATGGGTCAAAGAAATCTACTCAGAAATTGTCAAGTGGTCGCCCGCTAACTTATTTGAACCACCCAAGTGTGCGGCCACCAAAGAAATGATTCTGGAGATGACTCGCTTCATGTCTGATTACACTCAGGACCGCTTCCTCGCCCCCCCCTAGCTCTTCAAATACTGGCAATAATACCACATCTATTTTGTCAGAGGACACACACAAAGGCTAAGCACAAAGAAAATGTGGCAGCAATGAAGAGAAGATTGACAATGTGGCAGACTGGGGCCCTAGATGATCTCCTATGTGAAGCAAGAACACTGCAGGAGAGACTAAAATTTACGGTTGACGGAAAGCAAAACACCGATGACGTGGCAAGAAAATTTGGAAACAAAATGCCTGTGGGAAAAGTGTCTCTCGCGGTAAGATCTCTCACACAGGAATCCTCCGGTGGATTGATGCCAATAAACAGAGAGACATTAAAACTATTGAAAGAGAAACATCCCCCTGCAAGCGAAGATGAAGGCATCAGGTTCCAGGGTGACTATATCCCACCAAATGCTGTCCTATTCGAGAAAATAACAGGAGAGATGGTGTGGAAAAAGGCACTGAAGACTCGAGAAGGAGCCGGCCCTTCAGGTCTGGATGCAAACGGTTGGAGAGTCATCCTCAGCACAAACAAGTTTGGTCCTGTAGCAAGCGATCTCTGCACTGCCATTGCCGCCCTTGCAAGAAATCTTGCATCCTCTTGCTGCCATCACCTCCAGGCTCTGACGGCCTGCTGCATTATTCCTCTGGAAAAGAAACCAGGATGTAGACCTATAGGGGTGGGGGAAGTGCTGAGGCGGATCATCGGAAAGTGTATAATGGAGGTGGTAAAGGATGATGTCAGGGCAGCAGCAGGGAACCTACAAGTGTGTGCTGGCCACCAGGCTGGTGGGGAGGCGGCCATTCACGCCATGAGATTGATATTTGAGCAGCGTGATTGTGAGGCCGTTCTCCTGGTGGATGCTTCAAACGCATTCAACATACTTAACCGCAAGGCTGCACTGCACAACATCAAGATCAAGTGTCCAAGCTTTGCGATGTATGTTGAAAATTCGTATAGGAATTCTTCAGACCTCTACATAGTAAACAACAAGGCTCTACGAGGTGATACCATCCTACAGTCGACCGAGGGAACAACACAGGGGGACCCCGTTGCAATGGCAATGTATGCAATTGGCCTATCAGTGCTCCAACAAGAAATAAAATTTGAAACAACTGGGGTCAAACAAGTGGCATATGCTGATGACCTTACAGGAGCAGGAAAAGTGGAGTGCATCAAAAAGTGGTGGGACCTGGTAACATCGCGAGGTCCACAAATAGGGTACCACCCAAACGCCAGCAAGTCCTTCCTCATCGTGAAGCCAGAACATTACGAACGGGCATTGGAGGTTTTTGGCGGAAATGAGGTCAAAATAACTAAGGACGGCCAAAGACATCTAGGCGCAGTAATTGGCACTACGGACTTCAAG
>NW_024757067.1:27500-30399 GCF_018991925.1 Homarus americanus
GACATAAGGGAGGGCTAGGGGAGTGAGCTGCCTGGCAGAGGGAAGTAATTTAAGCCAATGAGACCATAATCAATAGGGCGCCGTCTTGACCAGAGGGCGTACGGTATACAGTCTATCTATATATTTAGCCCGTTGAGTCTTGGAGAAATACTTGGTGGTGAGGGAAGTTGTGGTAGAGGAGGGAAACTTATTTTTAATGTTACCTGAAGTAATCTAACCAAACGTAACATAACCTTGCTTAACGTAACATAACCTTGCCTAACGTAACATAACCTTGCCTAACGTAACATAACCTTGCCTAACGTAACATAACCTTGCCTAACGTAACATAACCTTGCCTAACGTAATCGAACCTTGCCTAACGTAATCTAACCTTGCCAAACGTAATATAACCTTGCCTAACGTAATCTAACCTTGCCTAACATAAACTAACCTTGCCTAACGTAATCGAACCTTGCCTAACGTAATCTAACCTTGCCTAACGTAACATAACCTTGCCTAACGTAATCTAACCTTGCGTAACGTAATCGAACCTTGCCTAACGTAACATAACCTTGCCTAACGTAACATAACCTTGCCTAACGTAACATAACCTTGCCTAACGTAATCTAACCTTGCCTAACATAATCGAACCTTGCCTAACCTAATCTAAATTAACCTTGTCTAATCTAACTTCCTTGCCTAAACTAACCGTGTTTAACCTAATCTAAGCTTTCCTAACCATATCTAACCTAACCTTGCCGTAGAGAGGGAGTTGGGAGTGGGAGGCAATGAGGCTGTAGAGAGGGCGTTGGGAGGCAGTGAGGCGGATAGTAACTGCCTTTGATCTCCTGAAGGTTGGCTGGTGGTCTTGGGGACGCATCTATCCGTATCGAGGGAGAGATGAAGCCGTGGGTAGGCGAAGGTCGTAATTCCGGAGGTAAAAAAAGGAAGATGTTTATCCCAGGTTTCCATTTCGAGTCAGTCAGCAGAAAAATGAGTCGATTCGTTCGTGGGTAAGTTTGGTTGAGTCACCCACTCGTGTATGTAAACAAAGCAACACGTGTTTTGGCCCCAAATGGTTATGTAAACAGAGCAACACGTGTTTTGGCCACCCACTCGTGTATGTAAACAGAAGTTATCTGATCCCTCACATAACACGTAAAGGATCATCTGTTAATGGCGCTGTCATCTCCCTTTAACTGTTTAGGGAATTATTAATGATTTTGGTGGGTGGATTTTGGTCTGATTTATTTTGGCGGGGATTTTTTGTTCAATTTTGCTGGGGTTTTTGTCCGATTTATTATTTTGATGGTGGGATTTTGTCCATTATTGTATTTTGGCGGTGAGATTTTTTCCCAGCATTACATTTTGATGGGGAGGTTTTGTCCAGTTTATTATTTTGTCCAGTAAAGCTTCTGTCCGGTGGTATTTGGTCCCAGCGCGAGTTACGAGACGTTCACTTTGGCGTCACTCACTTAAGCGCCACTCACTCAAGCACCACTCATACCAACACTCACTCACAAATTAGACGAGTCAATGTGTTTAAAGGTGAGGTTAGACCATGACTAAGCTATCCTGCTTGTATCCTGCTGTACCTGTTAAGAGTTTATCATGCTGTAACTGTATCATGTTTATTCTGGGCTGTAAAATATGTCAGCCTTTCGTGGTAAAAAATGTCAGCCTTCCTTAACAAAAATGTCAGCCTTCCTTAGCAAAAATGTCAGCCTTCCTTAACAAAAATGTCAGCCTTCCTTAGCAAAAATGTTAGTCTTCCTTAACAAAAACGTCAGCCTTCCTTAGCAAAAATGTCAGCCTTCCTTAGCAAAAATGTCAGCCTTCCTTAGCAAAAATGTCAGCCTTAAATGGTAAAAAATGTCAGCAACGGAAATACAGGAACCAAACACAATATTGTAGTCCAAATAATTTTTCTTAATTACTGAAGAAAGTAAATGAGACGAGTCATCCTGTGTGGCTTAAAGAACGAAAGACTCTGTGCCGCTTTGATCCACCTGTTGAAAGCGGATGTATTGTGGCTAGGGAGGTTTGTCTGTCTGTGTGGATGAATGGATGTCTTGGTGGGTGAATGGATGTCTTGGCTTTTGGATGTCTGTGTGTGTGTTGTCAAGGTGGATGAATGGATATTTTGGTGGGTGAATGGATGTCTTGGTGGATGAATGGATGTCTTGGTGGATGAATGGATGTCTTGATGGATGAATGGATGTCTTGGTGGATGAATGGATGTCTTGGTGGATGAATGGATGTCTTGGTGGGTGAATGGATGTCTTGGTGGATGAATGGATGTCTGTGGGTGTCTATCTGTCTGTCAGTCTGTCTAGTGTGAAGAATTATCCCTGGGTTTAGGTCAAGGTCACATCAGCCCTTAAGGGAGAGAATCATTCATGAATCACGCGTCTATTCCCCTAATTAAAATGCTACAAAGGCCCGCTATCCCTTGATTACATGATCCACAACTCATATCCCTTATTTATGCGTTAATTCCTCCTGTTATTAAACGGTATATGCCCCCCCCTCCCCTTCCCTCCCCACAACAGTCTGTTATTCTGTTTATTGGTTAGTTCATCAAGTGACCACAGGAGGGGGAGGGCAGCACTAGTCTGTGGGTCTGAGGAAAAAAAATGGCCAGAGGGGAGGGGGAAACTTAGCGTCCAAGAAGTTATGGATGGAAATTAAATAAGCGATGCTTCTATGTGATTTATATAGATGGAAATTGACTTAGAGATATTTTCCCTAACGTTACATATTGACGGAATATATTTAACATATTTGGAGATACAGTTGGAATTTAGTTATATAAAATTGTTTTAATTGTCGTATATAAAGGGATTTAATTTTGGGATTTTAAGCGATATTTAGGGAGGATTTTAGCGATTTTTAGCGAGTGTGTGTGTGTTGTTTT
>NW_024757068.1:0-12357 GCF_018991925.1 Homarus americanus
CATAATATATTATGAATGCTGTTATAATATCTTAAGTGTGTTACAAACATGGCTGCTCATATATGCCATCCTGTCTCTGGCAAAGAAGAGATTGCAGTAAGTAAAATTAATTGCTAAAGACAAATACTGGAAATTAAACATATACATATTACCATTATCTGAAAAGCTTAGAACCACCGTTTTATATTTATTAAAAGTTTGTAGTGTTATACATCATGTGTAAACAAGTCACAAGTTATTATTTACGACATTGCTTCAGTCCTCGTCATCAGAGTCTACTGTGTACAACAGATTCCTTCACCTTGTTTAGGCATTTCTCATCATCTGCTTGACAGTTACACATCTCGGTGCATGTCATGCTATTTTCTGATTCTTTCTGTATGAATATGACAATGATCCACATTTCCTGATGCCACATCCACATTTAACAAGTTCAATGATTGCTTCTGGAGCTGGTGGTTGGTCTGATATTACTAGTATGAAACAGTCATTGTCAATCTTCCAGCCATGCTCTAATTGTGAAAGCATTTCACTGTCTGCATCACAAGACCACAGAAGAGCTTGATACCTTCCTCTCAATATATGATACTTTAGAGTTGCTGCAGTCGCTGGTAGTTCTCCAGCTTCTGCCTGCGTTATCTTGAAGAGATGCCATCTAAGTTTTGACAGTTTAGTGAAAGTCATTCGTGGACAGTAGAGCTTAAATACAAATTCCTCTAGACCAATATACATGTCTGCTGGAGGGCATTTGGTCTACTCAGCATCTTGAATGCATCTAGGACTTTTGTGTTAGATTTCATCAAAGTGCTCCAACATACTTTCTTTCCTTTGCCAACAAATTTTTCAATGCAGTCAGATCCTGTGAAGGCATGGAAACCTGTAAGGCTTTCTGCCCAATGTGTCGTCGCTCACCAGTTCCTGTTATCATACTTGTATTTTCTCCAAGTTGAGGCTGCTTTAATATGCCAAACACATCAGTGTCTGGTGACTTGATATGTACAGTGCTGCCCTTCTGTGATGCATATACTGTATGTCCTGCTTAAGTTCTATAACTTGTGATAGCAATTTGATGGTTGAAGTCTTGTTTGCTGCTTTCCACGACAGTAGATTAACCTTGGACAGCTTTTCCCAGATGCTCAATGGACCAACAATACGTTCCTTGACAAAATTTTCATAATTTTATCTTCCAACTTCATATGCACATAGATTGTCATATTTGGCATTTTCTGGCATTACAGCTCCAGTTACCAAGTTTATAAGAGCATCATTTTCCTGGGATTACAGTCACCAATAACATTGTGTAGCTTCTGTACATCAGCATATTGACAGCTGACAATAGCTGTAGAGAGCTCATGGTGTTCTGCTCTTTTGTAATCTTTATGAGTTTGATATTTTATGTAATGAACTTAATTTGAAAACCCAAATGGTAGTATATGATCTTTTATCACCTTAGACACTCTGTGCGTCATGCCTCTCAAGTGATTTTTTTCCTCTCTTACTTCTCTGGACAAATACGACCTTTAACCCATCAGAAAAAATATCACCATATATTTTCTTAATCTACAGGTGCCAAAGTTTAAAATGACGGATGGTGTTAAAAATTAACCTGAAATTTTTACGTGACCACATATTGTCTTGTTGGGTTTCTGAGAGAACTTCACGGCTAAATAGCGCCTCTGTATTGATAGCCGGTACATGTCGTAATATCCACCGCTCATAGTTAAATCTTTATGTCCGTTTATTTTGTCCTCATTTAAGTATCAAAGAGTGTTTTCATTTTTAAGTATCTTAAGTATCTTTTTCCCCCACTCCTAAGTATCTAAGTATGATTTATTTTCATTTATAAGTAACTAACCATATTTTTGTTTTCATTATAAAATGTGATTGATATAGACAACAGAAGTAAATATCAGCTGGGGGTCGTAAACGAAGCTGATGTGAAGTATTTTGACTCGCTGTTCCCACGAACTAATTGCTTCACTGGTTTATACCGAAGAAATAAAACCGTCAACGAACCATCCGATTCAAATGTGTCTCAGGCGATACAGGGTGTTTATGCGTCACTCTGATACCAAGAATGACTTTGTGTACTGTGGTGAAGCTGAGGGTAGGATAGGGTTGGGTTGGGTTGGGATGGGTTAGGATTACGCATGTGTGGGTATATTCTGTCGCATTTTATAGTTATCTTGCGTCTTTCTCTTTATTCCTTCTTTATCATGAGTATCTGTGCCTATTAATACACCACCTCGCAGGATAGTGGAAGAGGAATGGATAGTAACGAGATAATATTCTTCTAACATATACCTTAGCTTGATTACAGGTAACACCAGGTAGAAGTTACATGACTCTTAAGAGTTTTCCTCGACTTGGCTGATTCAACTGTAAGACTTGTTGTATTTATCCTTATTAAAATCCTCCACCTGTAAGACCCTCCACCTGTAAGACCCTCCACCTGTAAGACCCTCCACTTGTAAGACCCTCCACTTGTAAGACTCTCCACTTGTAAAACCCTTTAGGGATTTGAAATACCTTCTCGTCTTAGCTCCACTAGTTTACAGTAATGTTGAAGTATATAGTGAAGACTCACAGCTCATGGGTTAGAAAAACAAAAGATGCTCGTTTTATTTATTTATTTATTTATAGTTTATTTTAGAATCCCCGAAAGTTAGAACAAAATGGCTGACGGGACTCACAAGCGGGCGGTGTTTACAGTATGGACCAAGAATAAAAAATAAATGAAAAATAAAATAAATAAATCGTAAATTGGTGCATTGTTTCTCCAGGGGTAATTATAGAAGTACAAATGTTCTCCAGCAGTGGGTAACGATCATCGTCATGTATAGAGCTTCCGACGCAGGTAGATTGATATAGATGCATTACCTGGAGTTAGTGGGTTACAGGGGCCTCTTACACGATAATATTAGAGGTGTTTTTTCCTTCTGTTTGTGGCACTTGAGGTGTTTAGGTTAGGTTTAATTAAAATGTTTTAGTTATAATAGTTATATTATGATAAGTTAAGTTGAATTTAGAACTTTTGATTTGCATATATCGTGTTTTAGAAGGATTTGTTAGCTAATAAGTTTAATTTGGATACGTTTAGTTTAATTTAGATCATTTGATTTTACAAGGTCGTATTATAATGACTGGGAACCATATAGAAACCTGCTAGAGAAGTAAATATTTCTACGGCAGTGAATGAGTAAGTCAATAAGTGGTGTATAGAGCTGCTGATGCAACTTAAACGGTATATACTGTACATTATATGTTATCAGAGCTTTCCTGTTGTACGTAACCGCCTCCGTCAAAGTGTCTTAGTGGCTCATGTGAAGATTAGTCTCTAGTTTATTTAACCTCAAGATTAACTACACTGGCACTGCCTGACCTGACCTGACCTACCCTAACCTAACTTAACCTAACCTAACTTAATCTAACCTAACTTAACTTCCCAGGTAGCGTTAGGTTAATCATTAGTTGAAATATGCTGGGAGGGTTAATCTTCAGGTAATCTATCTTAATTAACAATTTTGGTCAGGTGAGGCCTTCCTTACCTTACTCGAGAGCAGGAGGAGGAGGACTTGCTAACGTCTACAGATTATCGTCAACCAAGGCAGATATTGAATACCTTTTGTTTACCTTCGTGGCTTAAGAACACATCTTAACACCATAAGACTATTCGCCTCAATACAATAATACAGTAATTGATTGTTGTATTCTAATAAAATTTACGGTGTATCTTGTGAACCAGATTTATTGTTTGACCTTAGTGAATGAGAAACTGGTTGAGGTGTATTGTGGTAAACATCCTTAAGAGCAGCTCTGTGTGTTCTTACGACCTCAAAGTAACACAAAAGGTAGCCAATATCTACCCTTGGTCAGTCACTTTATATAGATGTCAGTTGTGTCATTTTTCTAGACTTAGTGTCCCCTGGAGGAGAAAGTAAATACAATGTTGATTTATTTTGGTCACAACACACGCTAGTAGATTATTTTTTCCTATTTAACTAAATAATTAACACTATGTAGCTAACTAATTATATAACTCAAAGATGGTAACCAATATGGCATCGATATTGTTCATATACTCTATGATAAATAGATGTATTGTCTGTGTGTGTGTGTGGTGGTGATGATGACGGATACTTTCCTCTGCAGTGAAAAAAATATCTTGACATTGCAAAGTTTAACTGTAAGCCGAAGGAACGTTTGTAATGTGACTTAGTATGTTAATTTGTAACTTTAAATTCTTTGTGAAAAAATATTTCCCTATAAAGTTTGGCAGTAAATGAAGTATTACATCAAGGTGTAACTTGTAGTTCTTGTGGAGTAATTACCTATGTGGACGATACAGCTACTCCAGGGTGTAAGACCTAGAGTAGAAAGTCTTAAGACCTTACCTGAGGTTGAAAGACTCTTATAGTGGAACGTCTTAGGTATTGAAACTTTAATTACAGTAAATAAAATATAATCTACCTAAACATTCCTTCACCTGGCGACAACTAATGATACAGGTGGTGTAATAGCTCTTTAAAATTCCTCCGTTTGATATAATAATGACCACATATGAACTTATAATGTGCAATATCTTGATAACACATTAGCTGCAACATTACACATAGTCCAGTGTATGTGTAGTGAGGGACATCTACCTAAATGAGTTACAGAATGTGGAGTTGAGGCAAAAAAATGTTGGGACATGTTTGAAATCATCAGTTGAGCCAAACGTTTTTACTCAATATTGTTTTAATGGTATTTTAGAGCGACCGAAAAATGTAAACAAAATGGTCGGCTAGGTGACACATACCTTACAAGAATTAAACATGAGATCACACACACACACACACACACACACACACACACACACACACACACACACACACACACACACACACACCAGTTTTACCCACATTATCACCAGACTATCGGCATACCTGGTCGGTGGACACCTGCCTTCTTCTCCTCCTCACCTTGCTGTACCTGCCCTGCCCCGAGTGTACACATATTTATGTATGTTTTTATGTGTGTATGTTTATGTACGTGCGTGTTTTGAGTGTGTGTCAATTACTTGCTCGTAAACACACCAATAAAATTCCCTTTGAAAGTCTTGCCAATGGTTTTATGACACTAACTGACAATGTTATTTTTTATCAAGAGAATAAAATTGAGTCTTTAATGCTTACTATGTTTGTTTTGTTTTTGTCGTTTATGATTTTTTTTTACTGATAATAAGGAAAGAAACATGTGAAGTAAATGAGTGATAATCTTGGGTGTAGAATAACTAGGAAAAAAGATAAGAGAAAGTGTGGACAGGAGAAGGAAAATATGATGAATGAAGAGAGAGAGAGAGAGAGAGAGAGAGAGTAAAACAAAAGACAAACTAACAAAAATAAAATTATCAACAAACTTTCTCAACACAACAACAACAATACTAAACTCTGTTTATTCATTAGATATCACAGTAATACACCTGGTTATTACTTACACACACACACACACACACACACACACATATCTCTGTATTGCATTATGGAGAGTGCAGAGGAAAAAAAAATATTCTGGACCTGCGCGGTATTCGTCCGGAGGTGCGCTCGACAGTCAATACCATGAGAACGGAGGAGGAAGGAGAATTGAAGGGGGTTGAAGGGAGGGGGGTGGTGTAGGGGGAGTAAAGGGAAGGGGTTGAATTAGTGTCCAATATTGAGGGTTTTTTTTTATTATTTTATCTTACATACAGCTACAATGCTTATGGGGTACTTTTTGTTGTGGCCAGCTTAGGATTTTTAGTTGATTTAGTTTATTTAATTTATTTTTATACGACAGATCATACATCCATATTGACTCATGATCCCTTCATTACCTACTTCCCTTAACCCTTAAACACCCCCTTCCTTCCCTCCCATCCTCTCCCCCCCTCTCCCCACCCCTCTCCCCTTCCTTCTTTCCTACCCTCTCCCTTACCCCCCTCCCCTTCCTTCTTTCATACCCTCTCCTTCCCCCCCTCCTCCTTGCTCCTTCTCCCTACCCTCTCTTCCTGTAACCAGAAATGCGCAGTTTAGAGCCGCCCATAAAAGGTTTAGTCCTGTTGTGGCTGTAGTGTTATGTATTTTGTATTTGTATTTATGCTGTTATTTTGTTTACTGTAGACGGTAATTAGATTGGATAATGCTAGAAGGAGTTATTGATGGTGGTTTAATGGGATTATATCGTAGGTGGATTAATGGTACCTTATGGTAATTAAAACCAGGATCGCCGCCACAATGTAATTAAGGTCAAGCCCACAGCCACAATATAATAACTAAAATCACCCCCACAGCCACAGTATATTAAAAATCACGCCCACAGCCACAGTATATTAAAAATCACGCCCACAGCCACAGTATATTAAAAATCACGCCCACAGCCACAGTATATTAAAAATCACGCCCACAGCCGCGGTATATTAAAAATCAGAGCCACAGTATGTTAAAAATCACGCCCACAGCCACAGTATATTAAAAATCACGCCCACGTCCACAGAATAGTAACTACAATCACGCCCAACAGCTTCCTCAGGTCACCTCAATGCCTCAGTCACTTAAATATTATTATGGGCTGAGTACCTAGTTAATAATAGTCCTTGTTAATAATAGTCCTTGTTAATAATAGTCCTTGTTAATAATAGTCCTTGTTAATAATAGTGTCTTATGTGAACTGCAATTAACTAGCTTACCAACTACTTAAGGTGAGATTATTGATGCTGGTTGGTAATGTTACCTCCCTAGTTTTTGTTTATTTAATTATTTATTTATTTGTTAGGAATTTTATGTAGTCGAAATTAAACTCCATATAAAGCGACATAAATTTATATTAAAAACTACATAAATTGAAGGAAAACTCACCTTTTCTTGTGTTGAGTGTGAGTGAGTGAGTGAGTGATATTAGAGTGTGTTGGTAGGAATCTAAATTTATATTATTTTTGTTTATATTTCCGTGTTTTTATGAGTTTGCTTTCTTAATTCATATTCAGGTGATTGAGAATAATTCGAGGTGTAACTAAGATTGGTTTACTGTGTAGCTATTGTAGTAGTCTTGAGGTATATAACTTGAAACCATTATGCAACATTTTATAATAAGTGCACACCAATTTTTATTTTTTTAAGATATCATTTCAAGATGTCACAATCAAGTAAAATACACCAAAATATTGACTCTCGAACCTTACCATCATTCCATAACCATTGCAGAGTCATGGGATAGCAACAGTGAGCTTAGGTACCAGAGCCAACACTAATATGGGCCAGTGATAACCTAGATACAAGGTACAAATGTAAACAAAATAATACGATGCTAGGTTCCAATGTCAACACGGAAGCCTACAGGTATATAATTAAACCTTTATGTAGTTATGAAGAAAAAAATTGAGGATACTGAAACTACACAATATTCTAGTCACTTTTACGTCAATATATGTATAATTTCATCTACAACCTTAACTTTTACAATCAATAGACACATTTTAGCCTTTTGTGAATTGTACAGGGTGTGGTAGAGATGTACAGGGTGTGACATGTGTACAGAGTGTGGTCGAAATGTACAGGGTGTGGTAGAGATATACAGGGTGTGGAGGAGATGTACATGGTGTAGCAGATGTACAGGGCGTGACATGGACCTCTGGGATCTTACATCGCTGGCTTTACCTCACCTACACTGGCTTGACTTCACCTGCAGTGGCTTGACCTCACCTACAGGAGTGGGAAGGTTATAAGAATTGACAGTCGATAATGATGACTGTGTTGATGTCATGAACTTAACCTAATGCTGGGGTCTGGGGAGAGTTGGTGGTAATCAGGTGGTGTTTGGTGGTAATCAGGTGGTGTTTGGTGGTAATCAGGAGGTGTTTGGTGGTAATCAGGAGGTGTTTGGTGGTAATCAGGAGGTGTTTGGTGGTAATCAGGTGGTATGTGGTAGTTAATCTCTTACTTTGGGATTAACCTCGCACTCCTGGGATTAACCTAACCTAACCTAACCAATCGCTGCAACGAAGAGAGAACACAACAACTTTGCAGAAACATGTGACGTATTGCAGACTTCCTGGTATTGCACACACAGTTGATGATTTGCAATAATGAACACAAGTGGATTTTTTTTACTTTTTTTTTGTAAATATTCTCAATAGTTTTCATGATATATGTTCATGACTTTTGAGTGTTTGAACTGATTGTGTGGCCATGAATAGGTATGAGAGATGAATTAGTGAAAAATTGTATAATAATGTCATGAGATAAATTACACATGTATATAACTGTCATGAAATCTGTCAGTGCATGTATACAACTGTCATGAAATCTGTCAGTGCATGTATATAACTCATGAAATTGTCAGTGCACGTATACAACTGTCATGAAATCTGTCAGTGCATGTATACAACTGTCATGAAATCTGTCAGTGCATGTATACAACTGTCATGAAATCTGTCAGTGCATGAAAACAACTGTCATGCAAACGATTGACAGTCACAGAACGGGCGTCATTACGTAGTACTATACACACATACTACGGTAATTATCAGGCACAATTACCACACATAACCCGGAGATAATTAACACTAATGAGGTATAAGCCTGATCCCCCTATGTGATATTACCGTGTCGTGTCCTGGGTGTAAGTTAGTGGTGTAGAAATGGGTTGTGATGTGGTCTGGGAATTATTGGTATGTGGTGCGGTTGTGGTGTGGTTGTATTGTGTGGTGTGGTGTGAAGTGTGGCGTGTGTGGTGGTGTGGTTGCATTGCATTGTGTAGTGTCGTGTGGGTGCAAGCGGATGTATTGTTTGGTGTCCTGGGAATTGTTGGGTGTGGTGTCGTGGGTGTAAGTGAAGAGTGTATGGTGTAATGACAGATATACAAGGTGTGGCAGAGGTGTACAGGGTGTGAAAGAGATGTACAGGGTGTGCCAAAGAGATGTACAGGGTGTTCCAAAGAGGTGTACAGGGTGTTCCAAAGAGATGTACAGGGTGTGCCAAAGAGGTGTACAGGGTGTTCCAAAGAGATGTACAGGGTGTGCCAAAGAGGTGTACAGGGTGTGCCAAAGAGGTGTACAGGGTGTTTGAGATGTACAGGGGTGTGCCAAAGAGATGTGGGTGTTCCCAAAGGGTGTACAGGGTGTGCCAAAGAGATGTACAGGGTGTGTAAAGAGATGTACAGGGTGTGCCAAAGAGGTGTACAGGGGGTGTGCCAAAGAGGTGCTGGGGTGTGCCAAAAGAGATGTACAGGGTGTGCCAAGGGTGTGGGGTTGTGCCAAGGGGTGTACAGGGTGTGCCAAAGAGATGTACAGGGTGTGCCAAAATGTGGGGTGTGTAAAGAGATGTACAGGGTGTGCAAAGAGATGTGCAGGGTGTGCAAAGATGTACAGGGTGTGCCAAGAGAGATGTACAGGGTGTGCCAAGGGTGTGCGGGCGTGCCAAAGAGATGTACAGGGCGTGCCAAAAAGAGATGGGAGCTGCCCAAGGGTGTACAGGGTGTTTGAGGTGTACAGGGTGTGCCAAAGAGGTGTACAGGGCGTGCCAAAGAGATGTACAGGGCGTGCCAAAGAGATGTACAGGGCGTGCCAAAGAGGTGTACAGGGTGTGCGAAAGAGGTGTACAGGGTGTGCCAAAGAGGTGTACAGGGTGTGCCAAAGAGATGTACAGGGTGTGCCAAAGAGATGTACAGGGTGTGTGAAAGAGATGTACAGGGTGTGCCAAAGAAATGTACAGGGTGTGTGAAAGAGATGTACAGGGTGTGCCAAAGAAATGTACAGGGTGTGTGAAAGAGATGTACAGGGTGTGTCAAAGATATCAAAGAGTCGAAAAAGAAATTTCTAATCATAGTAAAAAATAAAAAAATAAAAAAATTGACACTGTACAAGAATGTTTATTTATTCATTTGCCTAAACTTACTGATGTACAATATTAAACATGGTTACAGTGTAGTGAAAAATAAAATGCCTGTCCGACTTTTGCCTCACCCTGTAATTTATCTAGCGTACTGAGACGCGTATTTCAGTGTTTTTTTGGGGGGGTCTACACTGTATTGAAGAAGACATTGTGTGCAACTTAATGCCTTTTTGAACCATCAGTGTATTAATGTATTGCAGGGCTTTGGTGTTCACAGTTATGTTAGTGTTGTTCATGGTGTTCAAGAGTTCAATAGTGTTGTTCATGGTGTTCAAGAGTTCAATAGTGTTGTTCATGGTGTTCAAGAGTTCAATAGTGTTCTCTGTGATGTTTAAGAGTTCATTAATGTTGTTCATGGTGTTCAGGGGTTCATTAGTGTTCTTGATGTTCAGTAGTTCATTACTTCATGGTGTTCAAAGTTAGTGTTCTCTGTGGTGTTCAAAGTCAGTGTTCTCTGTGGTGTTCAAGAATTCATGACAGTGTTCTTCAGGTGTCAAATGTGTCGTCACGATGATGAAATTGCCGAAACAAAAGTGAATACATTATTTTTTCATTTTTTCTTATTATTTTTGCCGTAGATGAAAAAATTTGGCGAAAGAGTAATTTTTTCCCCAGAGTAAATCACCGTAGTCAAAAAATTAAATAAACATCCTCATATTTATTTTTTTTTTTCATAAACATAAATATTTAAAATTTGTGTGACTTATTTACACATTAAGTTTGAAGAAATTAAACCCTATTGTTTTAATTGTTCATGACTAGTGTATTAAATAGCTTAGAATACCTAACATTATACAATATAACATCACTAGGATTATTATAGTGTTCGGTGTTATGATGAAATAATTATAGGTCGTTATATAATCTACGTCTTTTGGTGTATCGTATTGACAAGTTTATGTAAAAAAAACACACACAGTTGATTTTATTTAATTGGTGTTTGTTTGTGTGCGTGTCTGTGCCTTAACTGAGGTCTTCAAACACGTATAGTCTTAAGTAAGTCCATTTACTTGCTGGCAGGGTAAAAAAATAAAATACTTCAGGAAAAAATACAGATAATTTTCCCTGAACTGCGAGAGATAATTTTTTCCCTGTCACTAATATTATGATTTACTTTGCTTTATTTTCCTCTGTGCGTTGGTTTTTATTATATATATATTGACACTTAAGACAATCTTCCTTACGTGAAACACACTATTAACCTCGCTGACTGTTGCTGGGTCGCTGTAAGATAATGTTACCTGCAATTTACGTGAGACGGTCCCCAGGCCTGAGTCACCAACCCGAGAAGGTATCCGGAAGGTAATGAAAAGGCAGTGTTGGTATTTGTTATTTATTAAGGAAAACACCTGAAGACGCCATAATGGAATTGTCAGATGTTAAGACAGGTAAAATTAGGCCTCCATCCAGGTGCTGCTAGTTGTAAGTTATTACCTGTTGACCTCATTAACAGGTACTTGGGCAAAGTGATCTCAGTTTTGATTATTTGTTCAGCAGAAGGAACAGATAATACATAGAACTGTTTTTACTGGTCATGCATGATGAGTGCCATGAGTGCCGCCGCCCTCCTCCGTGTTGTGGCACTGTGGGCGGCCGGCCATGTCGTGACCCGGGACGTAAACAAGATGGCGGCGCCTGACCTCCTGTATCCCTAAATGGTCCTAAATGTTGACCTGACCAACAAAAGGAAGAATTAAACTGTTTAGAGTAACGTCTTGGCCAGTGATCCACCAGTGTGGTCTTGGCCAGTGATCCACCAGTGTGGTCTTGGCCAGTGATCCACCAGTGTGGTCTTGGCCAGTGATCCACCAGTGTGGTCTTGGCCAGTGATCCACCAGTGTGGTCTTGGCCAGTGATCCACCAATGTGGTCTTGGTCAGTGATCCACCAATGTGGTCTTGGTCAGTGATCCACCAGTGTGGTCTTGGCCAGTGATCCACCAGTGTGATCTTGGCCAGTGATCCACCAGTGTGGTCTTGGCCAGTGATCCACCAATGTGGTCTTGGTCAGTGATCCACCAGTGTGGTCTTGGCCAGTGATCCACCAGTGCGGTCTTGGTTCATTACATGGATAAGTACATATACTATGAAAGGTTCCTCAAAAATAACAGTAATTACCGTAATGTAGCTGTACGTATTATTGATTACCTTAACGATCATCAACCTCTTGTTAGTAACTGTCACTGTACAAGGTTAACTGCCTGAAGCTATAAACACAACCACACGAAGCTAACGACATAACAACATTGACTAATTACTTCCAATACATCAATACACCTGGTCATCAGATATTACCAGGTGTTGCCTATGTTCCACAATACACCATCTACACCTATGAGTTACCTTATGTTCACCATCTTCTATTTGATGGGTCAATGTAAACAAAATAATCAAGTCTTGTGGACCTAAGACACATATTCTTCAGAAGCTCCAGTACACAGACGCTCTCCA
>NW_024757069.1:0-16201 GCF_018991925.1 Homarus americanus
ATATAACATCATCCATCATCACTACATATAACACCATCCATCATCACTACATATAACATCATCCATCATCACTACATATAACACCATCCATCATCACTACATATAACTTCATCCATCATCACTACATATAACACCATCCATCATCACTACATATAACACCATCCATCATCACTACATATAGAACCATCCTATCATCACTACATATAATATCATCCATCATCACTACATATAACACCATCCAACATCACTACATATAACTCTATCCATCATCACTACATATAACACCATCCAGCATCACTACATATAACACAAACCATCATCACTACATATAACATCATGCATCATCAATATATATATATAACACCATCCATCATCACTACATATATTACCCTCTTATCATCACTACATATAACACCATCCATCATTACTACAATATAACGCCATCCTTCATCACTAAATATAACGCCATCCATCATCACTACATATTATAACACCATCCATCATCTTTACAAACACCATCCCTCTTTACTATAGTGATAAACAGAGCTTTATTTTGTTGTCAATTTCTTTTAATTCCAACCTTATTAAACCGTAATTCTTTCTGTATGGTCAAATTTTGATTTGACCTCAGTGAGAGAGCTGTTAGTGTCAGTACATCACAATGGTGTTCCGACGCACTGTATCGAAGGTGACTAAGGTGGAGGTGAAGCCTTACCAGATGAAGGAGAAGGGCCCCCGATCTAACAAACTGCAGACCACAAAACACACTAAGACCCAAAACAACAAGACCCAAAACAACAAGAAGAAGAAGGAAACTACCACTTTCTGCCGTGTACAAAAGGACCAGTACCTGCCATGGGGAGACTACATCTTCACCGGGAAAAAGACACAAAAGAAGCGCTGAACCTACGCTTCTGATATTTAAAAATACTGTAATAAAAAACATATTAATTGATTTTGTTTGTATTATTTATGCTTTTTTTTATTTTCATCTGTAAGCGTGCTGTTTTGGGAATATATTTTGAGTTACATAATATTTAGGTACAGCAGTTTATTTCACTGTATCTACTTGTTTACCAAGTAACTGGACTTACAGTCTCCGATCGGGATTCCCAAAACAAATATTTGGCATCGAACTCCGTAAGTGAGCTCGTAATCTAGCCTGTAACTTACAGGACCTCAACACGATCAACCTGGATATAGTAGTCGCTATTTCCGGATTGCATGAAAAAAAATTAATAATATATGTTTTAATAATGCTTGTTAGACTTGTTTTATCATAGAATAAAGAAGAAAATGTTTTGTACATCAACATACTAAAATACAATATTAGTTTTTTTTTACGACAAGAAGAGGCTTGGCTGTTCTATTTCTCGCTTTATGGAAGAGATGCAGCTTTTGTCTTCTTACAACTTTTCAAGTAATTTGTACCAAAATAGAAGATTTTTATTGTCCACATTTAGGGTATATATTTTTTTATGACTGAATAAACTTGCAGATAGACCTTATTAATGTGGTATAGCTGTAAATATCCTTCAGTAATGAAATCCAAATATGAAGTCAAGTGAACATTTTTGCTTAGACTCCGCCTTTGTTAGGACCAAGTTATAACAAGTTATTCTGCCAAGTATCCAATAAGTACCCATGACTCAGAGTTAAATAATACCTAACCTAATCTAAGTTCATCAAACTTAATAAAAAAAGTGGGGCAAAAAATAAGTGGTAAAGAAATTTTTTTCTCAGAAAAAGAATTATATTCAGAGGTTTTTTATCCGATACCTTCAGTAGTGATTATTTTGTTGCAAAATTAGTAAAATGTATTTAACCCTAACACTACCTCACCTTACCTAATCTTACCTTACCTTATCTAACCTAACCTAATGTTACCTAACCTAACCAAGCCGCAACGCTCATGACACAATTGAGTTCTCTAGAAAGTTTTAATTTCATTTTCTTTTTTAAAAATACATTTGCAGAGACAACAAACTTTTGATAATTATTTCTCCAACATATCTATAAATCTGTTGATGATATATAAATTTAGGATAGGTTAGGTTTGGTGTGATTAGGATAGGTTAGGCTAGTTTAGGATAGTCTAAATTAGCTTAGGAAAGGCTAAGTTAGGTTACGATACACTAGGTTAGGTTTTAATCTGCATGATATTTTTACTGAACTTTTAAACGATGTTATAATCCTGGCAGCAGGGTATCGATCACGAAAATAACACTTTGGTAGTTATAACATTTGATAAAGTTTATTATTACTGTGACATGAAACAAATCACTATAGCTGTACTTATCAATCCAGTATTAAATCTGTATTATCTTTGACCATCGCTCATTGGCCAGCTTATCTCTGCACTGTTCTCTGATATAATAAAGTATTGGTGAATGGGAATATTAATCATTTGTGAGTCACTTACTATAAAGGAAACTGTAACGGATTCTATGGACGGTTGGGAATATTTTCACGGAATAAGTCGGAGTAACTCCCCTGTTGCCCAAAAGCGATCCAAGGAGTTAATTCACAGAGCGAAAATCTAGACGAGTCTTCCTTGTTTGTTTTAGGTCATAACAACGAAAAGTTTAATAATGTTTATTACAATGATTCAGGTTTTACTGTAATTCTTCTTTTTTATATTTTTAGTATTTTGTAGATTTTTTTCACCCAGTTCATTTCTTGTTTAGATTCATTATTGCAATTATTTTTATTACAGAGTTGAATTAAAAGTTTATATCTAAGTATTTTACAACTTCACAAATACTTTTATAAAATGTTGATACACACAGTGGACAGTTTTTAGTTCTTTCTTGTAATACCTCAGTATTACTCTGTTAAATTCTTACCATTTACACCTGACCATTTATTTATTTATTTTACAAATTGTTTAAAGAGAGAACATCACCAGCAGGATACAGATGATGAAGTAAATAAAAGTTTGTAACCTAACCCTACCCCCCACTGCTACCCCTCCCTCTTGTCCCACATTCTTACTCGTCACTCCTACCCCTTACTCCTACCCCTTACTCCCACCCCTTAATCCCACCCCTTATTCCCACCCCTTATTCCCACCCCTTGCTCCCACCCCTTCCTTCTACCCCTTACTTCTACCCCTTACTCCTACCCCTTACTTCTACCCCTTACTTCTACCCCTTACTCCTACCACTTACTCCTACCACTTACTCATAACCCTTACTCCCACCCCTTGCTTCCACCCCTTGCTTCCACCCTCTTACTCGTACCCCTTGCTCCCACCCCTTACTCCTACCCCTTACTGCCACCCCTTACTGCCACCCCTTACTCCCACCCCTTACTCCTACCCCTTACTCCGACCCCTTAATCCCACCCCTTAATCCCACCCTTACTTCCCTTACTCCCATATCACCCTTCTCCCACCCTTACTCCCTACCCCTTACTCACTTTATACTCCCACCCTCCTCCCACCCTTACTCCCGCCTCCTCCGCCTCCACCCCTTACTCCACCTCCCCACCCGCCTCCACCCCTGCTCCACCCTTACTCCACCCTAACTCCCACCCTTACTCCCACGCCTTACTCCTTACTCCCCCCACCCTCCCCGCCTCCCACCCCTCTCCCCTTATCCTACCCTCTACCTTACTCCCTATCTCCCACCCTTACTCCCTGCTCTCCCTATATCCCTCTATACTCCACCTCTCATACTCCCTTATATCCCTATCTATACTCCCACATATCATGTACTCACCTTACTCCCACCCTTCTCACCCATACTCCCACCATTACTCATCCTTATCACCCTATCCCCTTATATCCTACCCATATCATATATACTCCCACGCCTCCCACCTTACTCCCACCCCTTACTCCCACCCCTTACTCCCACCCTTCACTCCTACCCTTCGCTTCTACCCCCACTGTTACCCCACACTACGCTGGTAATTGAAGACATCATACATTTGTTCACTTAGACACCACTTATTATTCAGGACCTAATGGCTATAATATCAGAGTCATTATTCTTAACTCAACTTTATATATATATCAATTGTCAAAAACCTTCACCACAAGAAAGAAAAGAACAGTCGGGTATGGCAGAAAATGTAATAAGCGAACATGGAGTAAGACATCAAGCTCCATATTGTAAACAAGATCATCGTCATTGTTTATTTATTGCGAGGAAAAATATTGTTCGCAATATAATTATAAAAACCTTCTGTAATTCATTCTCTTCATTACACTAAAAGGTAATGAAGTATATAAAGAAAATAGTTTATAAATTACTAAAATAAAAATACGTATAAAAAAGTAAAATAACATCTATTGATGAATAGAAAAGAATTATATCGTAAGTGGGTAAAAGATTTCTTGGGTAGGTTTTAGAATACAATAACTGTTTTCTGCATTACACCGATGGTTCCAAGTCAGAAATTATCCTTAAGTTTTGTGAATCAGTATTTACAGTTTTTCTTAAAGGGTGACTTAAGTTACGGTCACACGATCCCTTTGATGAGCAATTAATTTGGAGCAAGAAATTACGAGTAATTTCTTCCAAATGTGGTCATATGAGTGGCTCTTGGTTCAGTTACTACAGCAAGAAAAAAAGTTAACGCCGCTGTGCGAGTAGAAGGGAGACGGAACATCACAACAACAATGCAGACGACGCAGCAGCTATCCTTGGTATTATTGTTATTATTAAAAGAAATGAGAGAAAGCGAAGAAAAACTATTGGGGACTCGTAAGTGGCTGGCGAGGAGGAGGAACGAGTGTTTAATATAGACTGGTTCAACTATCGTAGTTACAGTAGGGAGGGTTGTTAGTGTGTGGAGAATGACCGGCTGTATGGGCTTGTGTTTTGTAAACAAACACGCCAAAACACCACCCAAATAATAAACTCAGTGTGTCGTAAAAAACTGTTTGTGCATTTTATACATAATATTATTGATCTATGTTATATATAGCCAAGGTAAATACTCGATAAATAAGCTTCGTGTCATTAAATATGGTATTAACCGGGTTTTGAACCGATAATCTTGCTCGAAATAGTCAAGAAATTGACTATCACGATTATCAATAAAAATGCTTCAAAAACTTGCTCGAATTTCTCGAAAATTGCTCGAAATAACTTTCCGGCAAGAAATTGCTAAAAAAAAATGCGCCCATGTGACCAGTGCTTTAAGAATTGTATGATATCCTCATGGCAATGGAAACACACACACACACACACACTCACCCCATACACAGTCACACACTCACCATGCACAATCACACACACCCATACACACACCGTACATGCACAAACCATACCCACAAATACACACACACACCATACATACACACACCATACACATACACACACCATACACACATACACACACACACACACACACACCATGCACACACCATACAAACAAACAAACACACACCATATACACACACACACACACACACAATGCACACACACACACCATGCACACTCACACACACCATGCACACTCACACCATGCACACACACACACTAATTGTTTTAATTTAGTTCTTGGAACTCTTAAGTGGCAGCGCTTGATGTAAACACTTCTTGGCATTTTCTGTTTATCTAGTAGCAGGTATACACACAGATGTAATATGAGAAAATAAATTATGAATTCTGTCCAGGGAAGTGTTGTGAATATGACCTTGAGATAACACTTGTGTTAAGTGTGAATTTCCCTGTCTAGTGATATGTCCAACTACTACTCTGGGCAACGAGACAGTGGTAGTGATTACAGATTGCCCACGAGGGGGCTAGTTTATTGGGCACCCCCTTACATCCTGTGCAAGGTGAAGCGCAGAAGCGTTTACAGTGCCCAACTGGGAAGCATGCGGAGTTCATGCTTGCCTTTATGACTCATGCATTAAGGGCGTAAAAGGCCTGAAGGGTCATGGGTTTTGTCAGCAAGTTACATAAAGTGACAATGATGAGTGTGTGGGGGGAAAATTCCCGGTACAATTTATCTGTTTATGGCAAAGTGTGGCAGGTCCCTATTAATGTGAGCGGTGTTTACTGAATCAGCTGACCCTAGCTCGACCTTTTGAGAGACGCAAGCCAAGTGATCTAAGAGTCGTGAATAACATGGTGAATTACTTGGTGTTATTCATTTGGGTGAATATTTGTATAAATCAAAGGTGCTGTCACACACACACACACACACACACACACCACACGTGGCACACCACCAACACACAGTTTCTGAGAAGGAGTTTGAGATTGTATTTAACGAAGTCTTAACTGGGAAAATGTTGTATGGCTTTTGTTATGGGGTAAGTTCTGGCGTGAACATTAAGACTATTTCATAATTTTTTGTAACTAATATTTTTATCTGCCTGGTACAATTATTTATTAATTTGTATTGTAAGTTATGTCTTGATAGTCGATGTAATGTAACAATTTTTTTTTTGTGTTAATGTTCATATAGATTGGTTCAGTGTTGCGGCTCTGACTCGTCAACGATGTTAATAAGCTCTTGAGTACATACTGCTGGTGAAACTATGTTATATTAACAACACGACAGACAAGTACTATAATACCTTAACATTTAACAATAATTCAGCCTTAATTTAATTTTTTCACCAACTTAAGACACATAACCTAGAAGGAAGTAAGACGGGCAACATAACGCGGGATATCGTGGCTTCACTAAGTGCAAATTATGGAACTTGAGGTAACACATTATGGGAAAATGCGAGCCCTGCTAAGTGGTTCTCCTCAACATGGACGCAAACATCAGAGGGACAAAGAAACAGAAGAACCCCGGATATACATTCATTTATTCTACAAAAAAGTTACGTAAACGAGCGTTAAATACGTTTAAGTAATCACAGTTTACGAAGCTGAAGTCGAGATATTAGAAGATGAAGAAGACTTTAGCATATCAGTATACCCCACGACCAGCGCCAGGATGTTAAGTGTGCCATCAGGGTATATTAGCGCTGAGAGACGGGGGCTATCGTGGTTTATTAGCATACCTTCACCCTGAATGGTATATCAAAAAGTACAGGATTTACTTCACAGATATTTAGTTATATCTATCGGTATATTATATAAATTATATCAATATATCTGTGTATACCAAATATGGCATCAGAGTATATCACCGTTTGCCATCATATTCTCTAAATAACCTCAAAGTATACCCCCGAATGTTTAATATCATGCACTATAAATGACACTGTAGTATGTTAGTATATAATCAGGGTATAACATAAATAATATCAGCATTGTTTAGAATATCATATATATTAAGCGTGAGGAATGGATGTATATGATTCAATATATCACAGTTACATAAAGCGGTATGTCAGCTCATCAGCATATCACTAGAATGACATCAGAGTATAGGACACTATACTCCAATAAATACTATCAGGTATCTAAGTATATCAGGGTAATCACTGAGAAGTGTCAGAACATATCAGCATATTCCTTGACTGGTAACAAAGCATATCAACATACTCAAAGTATAATCAATGTCTCCGGAATAAACAAGCCAGTGACAGCAGCATATATTTCTGAAAATCAGCTGTGAAATATGTTCAGAACAGCCCAAAGTATACTATAATACTAAGCAACATTTGAAATATACCAGTATACTTCTTAACAGTCAGGGAAAAAATCATTATACAGATTAGTGTCCTCGAAGAAGATCAACTTGTCTCCTGCTTTCTGGGGACCCATTAGTGGCATATCAGTATATCCAAAGAGACACATCGGAGTATATTACCATATATCCCAAGTGCCATGAAGGGATATCAACATACCTGAGTATATTAACTAGCTCTCATAGTCTTCCACTCTCTCTTAGATCCATCAGAATATGTCAGCATATCACCCTATCTTCTGAAGGTCCAGTTTACCTTGTTCCGAAAGTATGTCGAAGCATACTAACAGATCCCCTGAATGCCTTGAGAACATATCAGTATACTTCTAGGTTAATTCATATCATATCATTATATCCCCTGAATCTAAGGTATAGCTAACCTCATTTCAAATTATTATTAGAGTATGTTAACATATTCCCTTAGAAGCATACCAGCATATCTCTTATGTCATTACAGTCAACCAGTATACGCTCAGAGATAGATGCAAGCATATCAGGGTATATTAGCATACCCTGTAAGAGAGATATGAGCCTAGCTACATAACCAAGTATATCAGCATACCCCATATGCTCTTATAGTACATCAGCACACCCTCTGAGAGACAGAACCATACAAACATATCAGAACATATTACTATATCCTTTAGAGTGATATGAACATAATGGCATATCAGATGACAAGAGTATATCAGCATAGTCTTTGAGGAGCATATCAGACCAACCTAGCATAAGCTCTTTAAGATAGATGGGAGCATATCTTAAATAGACTGGAACATACCAGAGCATATTAGCATATTAGCATATTAGCAAGGTGAGGAGGAGGAGGAGGAGGCAGGTGTCCACCGACCAGGTATGCCGATAGTCTGGTGATAATGTGGGTAAAACTGGTGTGTGTGTGTGTGTGTGTGTTCGTTCTCATGTTAATTTCTTGTAAGGTATGTGTCACCTAGCCGGCCATTTTGTTTACATTTTTCGGTCGCTCTAAAATACCATTAAAACAATATTGAGTATAAACGTTTGGCTCAACTGATGATCTCAAACATGTCCCAACTTTTTTTTGCCTCAACTCCACATTCTGTAACTCACTTAGGTAGATGTCCCTCACTACACATACACTGGACTATGTGTAATGTTGCAGCTAATGTGTTATCAAGATATTGCACATTATAAGTTCATGTGTGGTCATTATTATATCAAACGGAAGAATTTTAAAGAGCTATTACACCACCTGTATCATTAGTTGTCGCCAGGTGAAGGAATGTTTAGGTAGATTATATTTTATTTACTGTAATTAAAGTTTCAATACCTAAGACGTTCCACTATAAGAGTCTTTCAACCTCAGGTAAGGTCTAAAGACTTTCTACTCTAGGTCTTACACCCTGGAGTAGCTGTATCGTCCACATAGGTAATTACTCCACAAGGAACTACAAGTTACACCTTGATGTAATACTTCATTTATTGCCAAACTTTATAGGGAAATATTTTTTCACAAAAAATTGCAAGTTACAATTTCACATAACAAGTCACATTACAAACGTTCCTTCGGCTTACAGTTAAACTTTGCAATGTCAAGATATTTTTTCACTGCAGAGGAAAGTATGCGTCATCATCACCACACACACACACACAAAGACAAAACTCCTGTATCCAGATTCTCAAAAGTTTATAAATTAAATTCTTCCCTAAAATTAAACAGACAATACATCTATTTATCATAGAGTATGTGAACAATATCGACGCCATATTGGTTACCATCTTTGAGTTATATAATTAGTTAGCTTCATAGTGTTAATTATTTAGTTAAAAGGAAAAATAATCTACTAGTGTGTGTTGTGACCAAAATATATCAACATTGTATTTACTTTCTCCTCCAGGGGGCACTAAGTCTAGAAAAATGACACAATTGACATCTACATAAAGTGACTGATCAAGGGTAGATATTGGCTACCTTTTGTGTTACTTTGAGGTCGTAAGAACACACAGAGCTGCTCTTAAGGATGTTTACCACAATACACCTCAACCAGTTTGTCATTCACTAAGGTCAAACAATAAATCTGGTTCACAAGATACACCGTAAATTTTATTAGAATACAATAATCAATTACTGTATTATTGTATTGAGGCGAATAGTCTTATGGTGTTAAGATGTGTTCTTAAGCCACGAAGGTAAACAAAAGGTATTCAATATCTGCCTTGGTTGACGATGATCTGTAGGCGTTAGCAAGTCCTCCTCCTCCTGCTCTCGAGTAAGGTAAGGAAGGCCTCACCTGACCAAATTGATGATAAGATAGATTACAGTTAACCCTCCCAGCTTAACTCAGCAATAAGTTAACTAACTTGGGAGTTAAGTTAGGTTAGGTTAGAACCAAGATGAGGGTAGGGTAGGGGTAGGGTGGTGGGGTAGGGTAGGGTAGGTCAGGTCAGGTCAGGTCAGGCAGTGCCAGTGTAGTTAATCTTGAGGTTAAATAAACTAGAGGCTAATCTTCACATGAGCCAGTAAGACACTTTGACAGAGGCGGTTACGTACAACAGGAAAGCTCTGATAACATATAATGTACAGTATATACCGTTTAAGTTGCGTCAGCAGCTCTATACACCACTTATTGACTTACTCATTCACTGCCGTAGAAATATTTACTTCTCTAACAGTTTTCTATATGGTTCCCAGTCATTATAATACGACCTTGTAAAATCAAATGATCTAAATTAAACTAAACTTATCCAAATTAAACTTATTAGCTAACAAATCCTTCTAAAACACGATATATGCAAATCAAAAGTTCTAAATTCAACTTAACTTATCGTAATATAACTATTATAACTAAACCATTTTAATTAAACCTAACCTAAACACCTCAAGTGCCACAAACAGAAGGAAAAACACACCTTTAATATTATCGTGTAGGAGGCCCCTGTAACCCACTAACTCCAGGTAATGCATCTATAACAATCTACCTGCGTTAGAAGCTCTATACGTGGCTATGATCGTTACCCACTGCTGGAGAACATTTGTACTTCTATAATTACCCTGGAGAAACAATGCACCAATTTACGATTTATTTATTTTATTTTTCATTTATTTTTTATTCTTGGTCCATACTGTAAACATCGCCCGCTTGTGAGTCCCGTCAGCCATTTTGTTCTAACTTTCGGGGATTCTAAAATAAGCTATAAATAAATAAATAAATAAATAAATAAAACAAGCATCTTTTGTTTTCTAACCCATGAGCTGTGAGTCTTCATTATATACTTCAACATTACTGTAAACTAAGGCTAGAGAGGGTGTGTACAGTACTAGTGGAGTCAAGACGAGAAGGTATTTCAAATCCATAAAGGGTTTTACAAGTGGAGAGTCTTACAAGTGGAGGGTCTTACAGGTGGAGAGTCTTACAAGTGGAGGGTCTTACAGGTGGAGGATTTTAATAAGGATAAATACAGCAAGTCTTACAGTTGAATCAGCCAAGTCGAGGAAAACTCTTAAGAGTCACGTAACTTCTACCTGGTGTTGCCTGTAATCAAGCTAAGGTATATGTAAGAAGAATATTATCTCGTTACTATCCATTCCTCTTCCACTATCCTGCGAGGTGGTGTATTAATAAGCACAGATACTCATGATAAAGAAGGAATAATGAGAAAGACGCAAGATACCTATAAAATGCGACAGAATATACCCACACATCCGTAATCCTAACCCATCCCAACCCAACCCAACCCTATCCTACCCCCAGCTTCACCACAGTACACAAAGTCATTTTTGGTATCAGAGTGACGCATAAACACCCTGTATCGCCTAAGACACATTTGAATCGGATGGTTCGTTGACGGTTTTATTTCTTCGGTATAGACCAGTGAAGCAATTAGTTCGTGGGAACAGTGAGTCAAAATACTTCACATCAGCTTCGTTTACGACCTCCAGCTGATATTTACTTCTGTTGTCTATATCAATCACATTTTATAATGAAAACAAAAATATGGTTAGTTACTTAAAAATGAAAAAAATCATACTTAGATACTTAAGAGTGAGGAAAAAAGATACTTAAGATACTTAAAAATGAAAACACTCTTTGATACTTAAATTAGGACAAAATAAGCGGACATAAAGATTTAACTATGAGCGGTGGATATTACGACATGTACCGGCTATCAATACAGAGGCGCTATTTAGCCGTGAAGTTCTCTCAGAAACACAAGACAATATGTGGTCACGTAAAATTTTCAGGTTAATTTTTAACACCATCTGTCATTTTAAACCTTGGCACCTGTAGATTAAGAAAATATATGGTGATATTTTTTCTGATGGGATAAAGGTCGTATTTGTCCAGAGAAGTAAGAGAGGAAAAAAATCACTTGAGGGCATGACGCACAAGGTGTCTAGGTGATAAGGTCATATACTACCATTTGGGTTTTCAAATTAAGTTCATTACATAAAATATCAAACTCATAAAGATTACAAAGAACAAGAACACCGCAAGCTCTCACTACGGCTATTGTCAGCCCAAATCAATATGCTGATGTGCAAGCTACACAATGTTATTGGTGACTGCTGTAATCCCAGGAAGCGTGCTCTTTTAAGCTTGGTAACTGGAGCTGTAATGCCAGAAAATGCCGATATGACAATCTATGTGCATATGAAGTTGGGAGAGAACAAAATTATGAAAATTTTGTCAAGGAACGTATTGTTGGTCCATTGAGCATCTGGGAAAAGATGTCCAAGGTTAATCTTCTGTCGTGGAAAGCAGCAAATAAGACTTCAACCATCAAATTGCTATCACAAGTTATAGAACTTAAGCAGGACATACAGTATATGCATCACAGACGGGCAGCACTGTACATATCAAGTCACCAGACACTGATGTGTTTGGCATATTAAAGCAGCCTCAACTTGGAGAAAATGCAAGTACTGTATGATAACAGGAACTGGTGAGCGACGACACATTGGGCAGAGAGCCTTACAGGTTTCCATGCCTTCACAGGATCTGACTGCATTGGAAAATTTGTTGGCAAAGGAAAGAAAGCATGTTGGAGCACTTTGATGAAATCTAACACAAAAGTCCTAGATGCATTCAAGATGCTGAGTAGACCAAATGCCCTCCAGCAGACATGTACAGTATATTGGTCTAGAGGAATTTGTATTTAAGCTCTACTGTCCACGAATGACTTTCACTAAACTGTCAAAGCTTAGATGGCATCTCTTCAAGATAACGCAGGCAGAAGCTGGAGAACTACCAGCGACTGCAGCAACTCTAAAGTATCATATATTGAGAGGAAGGTATCAAGCTCTTCTGTGGTCTTGTGATGCAGACAGTGAAATGATTTCACAATTAGAGCATGGCTGGAAGTTTGACAATGACTGTTTCATACTAGTAATATCAGACCAACCACCAGCTCCAGAAGCAATCACAGAACTTGTTAAATGTGGATGTGGGTCAGGAAATGTGGATCATTGTCATGTTCATACAGAAAGAATCAGAAAGAATAACAAGACATGCACCGAGATGTGTAACTGTCAAGCAGATGATGAGAAATGCCTAAACAAAGTGAAGGAATCTGTTGTACACAGAAGACTCTGATGACGAGGAATGAAGCAATGTCGTAAATAATAACTTGTGACTTGTATACACATGATGTATAACACTACAAACTTTTAATAAATATAAAACGGTGGTTCTAAGCTTTTCAGATAATGGTAATATGTATATGTTTAATT
Organism: Homarus americanus; assembly: GCF_018991925.1. NCBI lineage: Eukaryota > Metazoa > Arthropoda > Malacostraca > Decapoda > Nephropidae > Homarus > Homarus americanus. Next base: position 13,319 of record NW_024757069.1, read on the forward strand.
TCCAGTATTTGTCTTTAGCAAAAAATTTTACTTACTGCAATCTCTTCTTTGCCAGAGACAGGATGGCACATATGAGCAGCCATGTTTGTAACACACTTAAGATATTATAACAGCATTCATAATATATTATGTTAAATTGTAATCATATAATACTACATGTTCATAGGTTATTAGTCATGTTTTAAGTTAATTAGGAGTTAATGGTAATACATCTGTGGTTCATTACGCCGCTCTTTGATAAAACTTCTTTAAAGGCATAAAACTTATAATAAACCGTTAAAAAAAATGACACCACAGTTCCTTAACATAGTTTATAAGGATTATTATAATGTATGGTGTCAAAAATTAACATGAAATTTTTACGGGATTACTTAAGCTCCTACACTAAAACCTGCCGACCTAACCTAACCTTTTTTACCCACCTCTACCTACTTACCTAACCTGACATAATCTAACCTAACCTGAGGTAATCTAACATAACCTGACATAATCTAACCTAACCTGACATAATCTTACCTAACCTGACATAATCTAACCTAACCTGACATAATCTAACCTAACCTGACATAATCTAACCTACCCTGACATAATCTTACCTAACCTGATATAATCTAACCTAACCTGATATAATCTAACCTAACCTGACATAATCTAACCTAACCTGACATAATCTTACCTAACCTGACATAATCTAACCAAACCTGACATAATCTTACCTAACCTGACATAATCTTACCTAACCTGACATAATCTAACCTAACCTGACATAATCTAACCTAACCTGACATAATCTTACCTAACCTGACATAATCTAACCTAACCTCCCCGTCTGACATAAGCTAACCTAATCAAGCCTAACTTTCCCACCTACCGACTGTAACCTATCTACTTATTACCTACCTAATCTAACTTATCCCAACCTGACATAATCTAACCTAACCTATTGAAACTTAACTTAACCACCTACCTCATCTAACACCACTTTGTAATCTAAGTGGCAAAATTACAAAACTAACCTAACCTAACCCAACCTGACTTAACCGCTAGGTTAATTTAGGCTAAATATGGTTGATTCATATTTTGTTTTGACAGAAATTCCCGACAAAATAACGTATCTATATTGAGAACCACCGCCATGTTGGTTCCACGTTAACAAGACACGGATACACTACAGAATAACCCGCGTTCGTTTAACCTCAATTACTACAGTTTACTTTATAATCTTACATCACAATCTTCACTATATCTCACTTCACAATCTTCACTTCATCTCACTTTACAATCTTCACCTCATCTCACTTCACAATCTTTACCACATCTTACTTCACAATCTTCACTACATCTCACTTCACAATCTTCACTATATCTCACTTCACAATCTTCACTACATCTCACTTCACAATCTTCACCACATCTCACTTCACAATCTTCACTACATCTCACTTCATAATCTTCACTACATCTCATTACACAATCTTCACTACATCTCACTTCACAATCTTCACTACATCTCACTTCACAATCTTCACTACATCTCACTTCACAATCTTCACCACATCTCACTTCTCAATCTTCACTACATCTCACTTCACAATCTTCACTACATCACACTTCACAATCTTCACTACATCTCACTTCACAATCTTCACCACATCTCACTTCACAATCTTCACTACATCTCACTTCACAATCTTCACTACATCTCACTCCACAATCTTCACCACATCTCACTTCACAATCTTCACTACATCTCACTTCACAATCTTCACTACATCTCACTTCACAATCTTCATTTACATCTCACTTCACAATCTTCACTACATCTCACTTCACAATCTTCACCACATCTCACTTCTCAATCTTCACTGCATCTCACTTCACAATCTTCACTACATCTCACTTCACAATCTTCACTATATCTCACTTCACAATCTTCACTACATCTCACTTCACAATCTTCACCACATCTCACTTCACAATCTTCACTACATCTCACTTCATAATCTTCACTACATCTCACTACACAATCTTCACTACATCTCACTTCACAATCTTCATTAAATCTCACTTCACAATCTTCACTACATCTCACTTCACAATCTTCACCACATCTCACTTCTCAATCTTCACTACATCTCACTTCACAATCTTACCCATCTCACTTCACAAGTGCCTCTATCCTTCACAATCTTCACTACATCTCACTTCACAATCTTCACTATATCTCACTTCACAATCTTCACCACATTTCACTTCACAATCTTCACTACATCTCACTTCACAATCTTCACTACATCTCACTTCACAATCTTCATTACATCTCACTTCACAATCTTCACTACATCTCACTTCACAATCTTCACCACATCTCACTTCTCAATCTTCACTACATCTTACTTCACAATCTTCACTACATCTCACTTCACAATCTTTACCACATCTGAATTCACAATCTTCACTACATCTCCATTCACAATCTTCACTACATCTCACTTCACAATCTTCACTACATCTCACTTCACAATTTTCACATCTCACTTCACAATTTTTACATCTCACTTCACAATCTTCACTACATCTCACTTCACAATCTTCACTACATCTCACTTCACAATCTTCACTACATCTCACTTCACAATCTTCACTACATCTCACTCCACAATCTTCACCACATCTCACTTCACAATCTTCACTACATCTCACTTCACAATCTTCACATCATCTCACTTCACAATCTTCACTACATCTCACTTTACAATCTTCACCACATCTCGCTTCACAATCTTCACTACATCTCACTTCACAATCTTCACTACATCTCACTTCACAATCTTCCCCACATCTCACTTCACAATCTTCACTACATCTCACTTCACAATCTTC
>NW_024757070.1:0-30789 GCF_018991925.1 Homarus americanus
CCAACACACACATTAACTTTAAGTTTGTTTCCAGTTCACTGATGTCCTCTAGATAGGCTATGTGACCTTGTTGGTCTTGGGTGAGGTTGTTTCACAGGTTAAGGTCAAAATGAAGTCGAATTTGTACATCTACAGTAGTTCTTCCTTGATTACAATGTAGTCATCAGCTTCTACAATTCATTTCTGTAGTAAGTTTGGTAGATGTAGATGATTCAGATTTCTACATAACACTACATAATGTGCTATTTGCTGTTACATTCTTATCCATACATTATACTGTAGCCTCGTTTAGTTATGTCACTGTACATCGTTAAGTATGGTGTCTCGCGTGTTTCCTATAGCTGCACCACATTCATTGTACTGTGAAGGGTTATGTATGGTGATATATCATTTGTGCTGTTTTAATGTTTTGATAAATGTTTATTATCTCCAACTTTAAATGTTTATTGTGTTAGAGGAAGAGAAACCAACAATGAAAATAATGTACAGGGGTAACAAAGTCATAAACATTGTCAGAATTTACCTTTATTTTCGCCAATGTTTACTCTCCATGAGATGATCTTATATACGGGAAAAATCCTGACACGTAATCCACTATGAATATTTTTTTAGTCCTTCTGTGATGATTTTACTCAGTTCTTCCGGAGATATCTCACCACCTCGATACGTGAGTGACAAGATCTGGGACACCTGTATTAATGTACAGTTGGGATAAGGAATTGGTAGACATTTAATGGTCAACTCTCTATACAACGGTGCCAAGTCTCTACCAATATAACCTCCTCTTCCATACACCACCTTCCCTTACCTACCATATCCTTTTTCTCCACAACTGTATGTACGACGTGTTACCGTTATATATACAAAGTCTCTTGGTGGAGTTTGTGTTCTTGTAAAGGAGGAAAATATTGTTAGATCATCAGAAAATGTTTGGTTAGGTTAGGATAGTTAGTGTGTTTTGCCTGTTTTAAAAGAACTTCAAGGTACGATGTAAATTTAAGATATTTTCGTTGTTGGAACCAAATATTTCGACTCGTAGTTGGACACATCACATTATTGTTAAGAGACAACTTAGTTCCTGAGGAGAATGTCACAAGAATACCAGATAAAGTTAACTATTACTAGAGTTTCATCCCACCAGCCATGACGGTCAGTTCACGGAATAACGTCTGATGTATCGTTATTGTTATTATTACAAGGAAAATATAACACCGAGCTGGATGCCACATTGGGTATAAAACAGATAAATGAGAACTAGACTATTTAACTGCCTGACAACTTACTACCTGCTCGGTCATTGACTGATTGACTCACTTGTTTACTGACCGAGAAAGGTGGATTTCTGGCAGGTATAGGCCGTTATAATCCGCCACACCTTCATAAAAGTTAACTCATGATCAAACGTAACCAAATGCAGGACTTAAGATGCGTCTCCTGCTCTATACTTGACTATCTTACATGACGGATAAAAAAAATATTCCTGGATGGTATATTTGTCCTGTAGATGTTTATTCGTAATTGTAAAAAAAAATATAGTTTGTTCTTTTTATTACCGTACCTGTTGGTGTTGAGAATACTGTCACATAACTCTTGACGCACCTGAATACTGGAGGTAGAAACACGCAACCTTCACTCCCCACTAGGCAATAACACCTAAGTCTGTTTACATCAATTTAATAATGAAAATAACTTCACTTAGTTTATTGTTATCTTTTGGTATTTCTTATTATGATTTTTTATTATAATAATTTCTTTAAAAGTCCTGAGTGGTGTTATAATGTTTGCCAGGAAGTACTGCCGTCACTCAACAGGGCAGGGAGGTCGTCACTCAAGAGGGCAGGGAGATTGTTACTCAGCAGGGCAGGGAGATCGTCACTCAACAGGGCAGGGAGGTCGTCACTCAACAGGCAGGAGGTCGTCACTCAACAGGTCAGGAGATCGTTACTCAACAGGGCAGGGAGATCGTCACCAACAGGGCAGGGAGATCGTCACTCAACATATCAGGGAGCTCTGTCACCAAGAGGGCAGAAATCGTCACTGAACAGGGCAAGGAGGTCGTCACTCAACAGGTCAGGGAGATCGTTACTCAACAGGGCAGGGATCGTCACTCAACAGGGCAGGAGATCGTTACTCAACAGGGCAGGGAGATCGTCACTCAACAGGGTAGGGAGATCGTCACCAAGAAAGCAGGAGAGATCGTCACCAACAGGTCAGGAGATCGTCACCAACAGGTCAGGAGATCGTCACTCAACAGGGCAGGAGATCGTCATTCAACAGCCCAGGAAACACCGTCACTCAACAGCCAGGAACACCGTCACTCAACAGCCAGATATATCGTCACCAACACGTAGTAACACCGTCATCACTAACTAGACTGAACTCCGCAACATCTGTCTCTCTCCTGTACGTACAAACTAAAGTGTCCAGTAATGTTCATAATCCCTGACATTATCAAGGTCCACTGCAGTCCATTTGTTGATGTTTTACAGATAAACATCAAATTAATATTATTCAAGTGATCATTTTATGTCGTGTGAATATTTGGAATTATTTTTGTAATGTGAGTTTGTGATTGTACCAGGATTAAGTTATCGTACTATGGGGTTAAGTTATCGTACTCAGGGGGTTAAGTTATCGTACTCAGGGGTTGTTATCGTACTCAGTGGGTTTGTTATTGTACTCATGGGGTTTAAGTTATCGTACCTCAGGGGTTGTTATCGTACTCATGGTTAAGTTTCACTCATGGGGTTGTTATCGTACCTAGGGATTAAGTCATTATACTCAGGATATTGGTCACACACACACACACACACACACACACACACACACACACACACACACACACACACACACACACACACACACACACACACACACACACACACACACACACACACACACACACACACACACACAGCACACACACACACACACACACACAGACACACACACACACACACACACACACACACACACACACACACACACACAAACACACACACAGCACACACACACACACACACACACACACACACACACACACACACACACACACACACACACACAGCACACACACACACACACACACACACACACACACACACACACACACACACACACACACACACACACACACACACACACACACACACACACACACACACACACACACACACACACACACACACACACACACACACACACACACACACACACACACACACACACACACACACACACACACACACACACACACACACACACACACAGCACCACACACACACACACCACACACACACACACACACACACACACACACAGCACCACACACACACACACAGCACCACACACACACACAGCACCACACACACACACACACACACACACACACACAGCACCACACACACACAGCACACACACACACACAGCACCACACACACACACACCACACACACACACACCACACACACACACACACACACACACACACACACACACACACACAGCACCACCACACACACAGCACCACACACACACACACACAGCACCACACACACACACACACACAGCACACTTGAACAGTGGGAATATATCTTGTGTGTGGAGTGGTCTATGTGTTGACAATAGGGCTTTGGCCTCCACCCTTGACCACATTAATAATACCCCCAGGTCCTCAAGTCGACTGTGAGTGACCTAACAACCTGACCTTCGCTTACCTGACTACCTCTCTGACCTTACCACTACAGGTCCTCAGAGTAGACTGTGAGTGAACCTAACCTAACCTAACCCTGACCTTCAACCACTACCAGGTCCTCAGTCGGGGATCTTACTCACTGGTCCTCAGAGTCGACTGTGAGGAACCTAACTAACCTAACCCTACCTTCGCTACCACTACCAGGTCCTCAGAGTCGACTGTGAGTGAACCTAACCTAACCTAACCCCTGACCTTCCTTACCACTACCAGGTCCTCAGAGTCGACTGTGAGTGAACCTAACCTAACCTAACCCCCGACCTTCGCTTACCACTACCAGGTCCTCAGAGTCGACTGTGAACCTAACCTAACCTAACCCCTGATCTTACACACTACCAGGTCCTCAGAGTAGACTGTGAGTGAACCTAACCTAACCTAACCTAACACCGTGTGGGCACTCCCAGCCCATAGTGTTCCTCCTCCCCTATATTATAACGCCGTGCGATGTAAGATCCTAGGTTTTAATATAACATCCTAGGCTTCAATATAATCCTAGGCTTCAATATACCATCCTAGGCTTCAATATACCATCCTAGGCTTCAATATACCATCTAGGCTTCAATATAACATCTTAGGCTTCAATATAACATCCCTTTAATACCATCATAGGCTTCAATATACCATCCTAGGCTAATATACCATCTGCAATATACCATCCTAGGCTTTTATACCATCCTAGGCTTCAATATACCATCAGGCTTCAATATAACATCCTACTATATAGGCTTCAATATAACATCCCTAGGCTTCAATATAACATCCTAGGCTTCATATGATCCTAGGCTAATATAACATCCTGGCTTCAATATAACATCCTAGGCTTCAGTCCTAGGCCTCAATATACGATCCAGGCTTCAATATACCTCTAGGCTTCAATATACCATCCTAGGCTTCAATATCACCTAGGCTTCAATATAACATCTAGGCTTCAATATACCATCAGGCTTCAATATATGATCCTGGGCTTCAATATACCATCCTAGGCTTCAATATATAACGATCCTAGGCTTCAATATACATCCTAGGCTTCAATATAACATCCTAGGCTAATATACCATCCTAGGCTTCAATATAACATCCTAGGCTAATATACCATCCAGGCTAATATAACATCTGCACATCCATCCTAGGCTAATATATGATCCTGCCATTACCATCTAGGCTTCAATATAACATCCTAGGCTTATACATCCAATATAACATCCTAGGAACAATATACCATCCAGGCTTCAATATATGATCCTAGGCTTCAATATAACATCCTAGGCTTCAATATAACATCCTAGGCTCAATATACCATCCCAGGCTTCAATATATGATCCTAGGCTCAATATATCATTAGTCTTGGGTCCAGGCGGCATCTCAGTAAATGGATTTCAGAACGATGGACTCTTATTTCCTAGCATCATTTATCTCTTAAAAATATATGATGAAACATGGGAGATGATCAAAGAGACGAAGAAATGGAGAGACAGAGAGAGATCACCATAAACGGAGATGGAGAGAGAGATCACCATAGAAACGGGATGGAGAGAGAGGAGATCACCAGAAACGGACAGGTGGAAAGAGAGCGGAGGTAAAAGACCATAGAGACGGTGAGATAGAGAGACAGATGAAGAGATAGAGACAGAGGTCACCATACAGACACGGAGATCTGAGAGAACAGACAGAAAAGACGATGAGACAGAGAGAAGACACAGTAACCGTGTTTAATCCAGTGCACTTAAGGAAGACAGAAGTGTCGTTAAGTGCATGACAAACACTTATATTTAACACTGTATACTTTTAGAGTCTATCTGTCTGTCTGTCTGTCTGTCTGTCTGTCTGCCTTATGTGGTGGATAAAGGGACTGTAACAGGAGAGTAAATTGCTGTGTAGAAAGTGACGGTAAAGTGTAGAAAGTGACAATAAGAAAGTGACGTAAGTGTAAAAAGTGACAATTAAGTGTAGAAAGTACATTAATGTGTAGAAAGTGACGGTAAAGTATAGAAAGTGACGGTAAAGTGTAGAAAGTGACGGTAAAGTGTGAAAGTGACGGTAAAGTATAGAAAGTGACGGTAAAGTTAAGAAGTGACGGTAAAGTGTAAAAAGTGACAGTAAAGTGCAGAAAGTGACGGTAAAGTGTAGAAAGTGACGGTGAAAGTATAGAAAGTGACGGTAAAGTGTAAGTGACGGTAAGAGTGTAAAAAGTGACAGTAAAGTGCAGAAAGTGACGTTAAAGTGTAGAAAGTGACAATAAAGTTAGAAAGTGACGGTAAAGTGTAAAAAGTGACAATAAAGTGTAGAAAGTGACAATAAAGTTAGAAAGTGACGGGTAAGTGTAGACAGTGACAATAAAGTGTAAAAAGTGACAATAAGTGTAGAAAGTGGCGGTAAAGTGTGAAAGTGACAATAAAGTGTGAAAGTGACAAAATGTAGAAAGTGACATTGTAGAAAGTGACAATAAAGTGCTCCGTAAAAAGAGTAACAGTTCAGAATCATGTTGAAAGTGACAGTAAAACGCTAAGACAAAAAGTATATAAAGTAACAAATAAAAATATATTCAATTACGTAAAAAATCAAATTACTTTTCGACATACATACACACTGATGCACAACACTGTGATGATAATAACTTGAATAGCTGTGGTTCCTTTAGGGTTAGAGGACGTAGGCGCCGACCCTCAGCCAGTAACACAGTGTTTTGATTGACATATTCAATATATAATGGAAGTTGAATCGCCACTGTGTGTTATTTAAGATAGTGTTACAAAACTTTCTAAAATGAATAACAGAAAGAAAAGTGAACTTGAAAATACAAATATTGATATCTGTAAGTTGTGGGTATTACATGGATTTCAGGATGACTTTCGTACATTGTTGTTGTTCACGTCTTCCAACAGCAAGTTATACGATGAGGTTGAATAAATGATGATAATTATAGGTTGCATTTACTTATTTTCGTCAAGTATTGGAGATAAAATATTTCTCTCAGTATCAGAAACCATCGGCTGAAAGTGTAAGGAAATCAGGGACTACTGTCTGGCTTATAGTTCAAACTTTGACTATCAGAAGGATTTTATTTATTTATTTATTTTCTATTTTACTTTTTTCTACTTTTATTTATTTATTTATTTTTACGCTCCGTTAGTGACAGTGTGGGTAGAGTAAACAGTCAACTGAACCTTCTTTACAGGAGGCAGCTTGGCCGACACTGCACTCGATTACCTTAACTTCCTCAACTGTAAATTAAGGTACTGTACCCATTTAATGCTCTATAGGTAGACTACAGGCACCCAGGAATCGAACCAGCGATCAGTGACAGGAGACGAGCACTGTATCCACCCTCAGTTGACCACACCTTCTTTAAACACACATTATTAACCTCAAGCAAGAGGTGGGATGAGAGAGGGATGAGAGGGAGAGTGAGGAGGGAGGTGGTCTGCCCGACATTGAGACAGATGAAAGGTGTTATTGGTCTGAGGAGTTTTCGGTCTGGAATTCATCTAAAGCTGAGACCATCACAGACCAAACTCATATTGTGGTCGGGTTAACCCTTTAGGACGATGGTTTAAGGACGATGGTTAAGTTATAACCCTCTAAGGACGATGGTTTAAGTTATTACCTCTTAGGACGATGGTTTAAGGACGATGGTTTAAGGACGATGGTTTAAGGACGATGGTTTGTATAACCCTCTAGGACGATGGTTTAAGTATTACCTCTTAAGGACGATGGTTTAAGTTATTACCTTTAAGGACAATGGTTTAAGGACGATGGTTTAAGGACAAAAGTTTAAGTTATATCCTTTAAGGACGATGGTTTAAATTATAAACCCGTAAGCGTCATGGACTTAAAGCTCAACCCACAAATAAAACCAATACCACCAAATAGACCTCCTTTAAACCTATTAAAACTCAATATAGAAATAAATTGATATTATTACACGCAAATGACCTTATTAATTGAGGATAAATATTTATATTATAAAACTGCGGTGCAGGTGATTAGCCTAATGAGCTAGGTAGACATAATGGAGTGAGTTAGGTAGACATAATGGAGTGAGTTAGGTAGACATAATGGAGTGAGTTAGGTAGCCATAATGAGTGAGTTAGGTAGACATAAGGAGTGAGTTAGGTATACAATGGAGGAGTTAGGGTGACATAATGGAGTGAGTTAGGTAGACATAATGGATGAAGTTAGGTAGCCATAATGGAGTGAGTTAGGTAGACATAATGGAGGAGTTAGGTAGCCATAATGGAGGAGTTAGGTAGCCATAATGGGAGTGAGTTAGGTAGGCATAATGGAGTGAGTTAGGTAGACATAATGGAGGAGTTAGGTAGCCATAATGGAGTGAGTTAGTTAGACATAATGGAGTGAGTTAGGTAGCCATAATGGAGTGAGTTAGGTAGACATAATGGAGTGAGTTAGGTAGCCATAAGGAGTGAGTTAGGTAGCCATAATGGAGTGAGTTAAGTAGACATAATGGAGTGAGTTAGGTAGGCATAATGGAGTGAGTTAGGTAGACATAATGGAGTGAGTTAGGTAGGCATAATGGAGAGTTAGGTAGACATAATGGAGGAGTTAGGTAGGCATAATGGAGTGAGTTAGGTAGCCATAATGGAGTGAGTTAGGTAGCCATAATGGAGTGAGTTAGGTAGACATAATGGAGTGAGTTAGGTAGACATAATGGAGTGAGTTAGGTAGACATAATGGAGTGAGTTAGTAGCCATAATGGAGTGAGTTAGGTAGACATAATGGAGTGAGTTAGGTAGCCATAATGGAGTGAGTTAGTAGACATAATGGAGTGAGTTAGGTAGCCATAATGGAGTGAGTTAGGTAGGCATAATGGAGTGAGTTAGGTAGACATAATGGAGTGAGTTAGGTAGCCATAATGGAGTGAGTTAGTTAGACATAATGAGTGAGTTAGGTAGCCATAATGGAGTGAGTTAGGTAGACATAATGAGTGAGTTAGGTAGCCATAATGGAGTGAGTTAGGTAGCCATAATGGAGTGAGTTATAGACATAATGGAGGAGTTAGGTAGGCATAATGGAGTGAGTTAGGTAGACATAATGGAGTGAGTTATGTAGGCATAATGGAGTGAGTTAGGTAGACATAATGGATTGAGTTAGGTAGGCATAATGGAGTGAGTTAGGTAGCCATAATGGAGTGAGTTAGGTAGCCATAATGGAGTGAGTTAGGAGGGCATAATGGAGTGAGTTAGGTAGACATAAGGAGGAGTTAGGTAGGCATAATGGAGTGAGTTAGGTAGACATAATGGAGTGAGTTAGGTAGGCATAATGGAGTGAGTTAGGTAGCCATAATGGAGGAGTTAGGTAGCCATAATGGAGGAGTTAGGTAGACATAATGGAGTGAGTTAGGTAGACATAATGGAGTGAGTTAGGTAGACATAATGGAGGAGTTAGGTAGCCATAAGGAGTGAGTTAGGTAGACATAATGGAGTGAGTTAGGTAGCCATAATGAGTGAGTTAGGTAGACATAATGGAGTGAGTTAGGTAGCCATAATGGAGTGAGTTAGGTAGGCATAATGGAGTGAGTTAGGTAGACATAATGGAGTGAGTTAGGTAGCCATAATGGAGTGAGTTAGTTAGACATAATGGAGTGAGTTAGGTAGCCATAATGGAGGAGTTAGGTAGACATAATGGAGTGAGTTAGGTAGCCATAATGGAGTGAGTTAGGTAGCCATAATGGAGTGAGTTATAGACATAATGGAGTGAGTTAGTAGGCATAATGGAGTGAGTTAGGTAGACATAATGGAGGAGTTATGTAGGCATAATGGAGTGAGTTAGGTAGACATAATGGATTGAGTTAGGTAGGCATAATGGAGTGAGTTAGGTAGCCATAATGAGAGTTAGGTAGCCATAATGGAGGAGTTAGGTAGACATAATGGAGGAGTTGGGTAGCCATAATGGAGTGTGTTAGGTAGACATAATGGAGTGAGTTAGGTAGCCATAATGGAGTGAGTTAGGTAGCCATAGTGGAGTGAGTTAAAGCCATAATGGAGTGAGTTAGGTAGCCATAATGGAGTGAGTTAGGTAGCCATAATGGAGTGTGTTAGGTAGACAGTGTAATGAGTTAAGTAGCCATAATATAATGAGTTAGGTAGACAGAATATAATGAGTTAAGTAGCCATTATAATGATTAGATAGCCATAATATAATGAGTTAGGTAGCCATATTATAATGATTAAGGTAGCCATATTATAATGAGTTATAGCCATAATATAATGAGTTAGATAGACATAACTCATTCTACTAATCAAGAGTTGATAATGAGACAAAAAATGTCATTTCATTCTGTTTCAACAAGAGCGTGTGTCAGTGCTAATTTTTTATACGTATAAGTTTATTAATTATGTCAAGTGGCCTGTTTGTGGGAGGTGGCGGCGGCAAGTGTGTGTGTGTGTGTGTGTGTGTGTGTGTGTGTGTGTGTGTGTGTGTGTGTGTGTGTGTGTGTGTGTGTGTGTGTGTGTATCTTCAGGGTTTGTGTGTTGACATAGCAGTGATTATTTTAGGAAAAACACACACACACACACACACACACACACAACTTGCCACCTGTGTATCCTGTAGTGAACGCCCAAGCCAATATACCTGCAGTACATACCTGAGGGTGATGTTATTAAGAGCAGGTGAAACAAGAGGGAGACGCGAAGGTATTGCTGTACAGTATATAGAATGGGCATAATTGAAGGACTCCACTGACCTACTCTGATTTATACTGACCTAGAGAGAGAGAGAGAGAGAGAGAGAGAGAGAGAGAGAGAGAGAGAGACCTGTTCTGATTTATACTGACATATACTGACTTATACTGACTTACACAACATCAACAAGAACAACAAGAAGAACGAAAACTAGACCACCAATAACAAGAACAGTTCTCATCGGTGTGATGGGTCTCTCTACCCTTCCTACAATAACAATGTCGAAGTTAACTCGGTCGGAATATTTAACTACGGTAGAAATGTTTTCCGTAAATATTGTATCTAACTCACTCACATATTACTAACGGAGTTTTTTGCATGAATTAACTGAAGCAAAGAAAATAAACTTTAGTTATCCTCTGACGGAGTAAAATTGACTCATGGTGATAAAGTGGGTCAGTATAACGCACTTTCCTATACACAGACATGCATTTTTGGTCCACACTTTCACACACTTCTATAATTTCACACACTCGCCTGTACGCACTCTCGCACACCCTGTACATTCTCTCATACCTTTTCACACTCACATACTTGCACACATTTTACCCAGTACACTCACACCTGTACACATACTCACCCAAACCTCAACGCACTCACACACATAGTACACCTGCACACACTCACTCCTCACCTGTACATACTCACCCAAACCCTACGCACTCACACACATAGTACACCTGCACACACTCACCACACCTGTACACATCACCCAAACCTCTACGCACTCACACACACATAGTACACCTGCACACACTCACTTACACCTGTACACATACTCACCCAAACCTCTACGCACTCACACACATAGTACACCTGCACACACTCACTCACACCTGTACACACTCACACTTCATCTCCACTGACCTTAACTTCACTGTCTTTTCTCCCTACCTATTCCTCTCACCTGTCGGCAACTTTAATAAAAAACATCAAAAGACTAATTAATTACCGTGCAGACTTCATAAATGTGTTGCAACGTTGACTTAATTACATTGTTACGAATATTTGGAGATTTTTTTTGTGTGCTACGTAAATTATATACATTTCTGGGGTCGTTATATTGAGGTTTATTATTAGGAAGGTGTGTTTATATACTGTTTTATATTTGATCTAACCTAACCTAACCTAACCAAAGCATGAATTTCAATGAAGCTGTAACACTAGAAATCAAATATTCCGTGTTATAAAGCAGTTGGTGTTGTTTGAAGTCTTAATCGGGTGATAATCCCTAAATTACATGACTTATGCAACCCGGAACTATGACATGAACAGCATCCCGTGACTAATTAGGAAAGGTTAATGCCCACCAGGTGTAAAGCGTGTGTGTGTGTGTGTGTGTGTGTGTGTGTGTGTGTGTGTGTGTGTGTGTGTGTGTGTGTGTGTGTGTGTGTGTGTGTGTGTGTGTGTGTGTTGTCAGGTGTGGGAATTGTGTGTTATTTGTCACATATGAGATTGTGTATAATTGTTATTGTACGTGTAGGTGTATGAGAGGTTATGAGAGGTTGTGAGAGGTTCTGAGGTCAGAGGTCGTGAGGGTGTGTTAGCCAGTGACAAGGAGGTTAGTGTTAGTTCAGATATTTGTGTTTATTAAGAGGTCACATTAATGGTTCCCTGGCCACGGCTTGGGGGAGGACAAGTTATCTTTGTCTACTAGGAACAGCGTTGACCCTCCAGGAACTCACACGAGGTCACATAAGGTCAAACAAGGTCATAACAAGGTCAACCAAGGTCACATAAGGTCAAATGGTCAACCAAGAACACATAAGAGGTCATATAAGGTCAAATAAGGACACACGAGGTCATATAAGGTCAAATAAGGTCAAACAATGACACATAAGGTCATAAGGTCAAACAATACAACGAGGTCATATAAGGTCAAAAAAGGCGTGACCTCTTTATAATAAGCCATTTAAAGGTGAGAGACGTGTTAATTATGTCATATATTTCCTTTATTCCCGTCCAGGTGTGATACTGTGACTACTCTGGAGACCATACCTGTCCTGCGAAATTTTAATCGGATTGAATTTGGCGATTTGTCGTGATCCGCTTATTTTAACCGATCGGGGATGTAGTGTGTGTGTGTGTGTGTGTGTGTGTGTGCGTGCGTGCCTGTCTGTCTGTCTGTCTGTCTGTTATGGATGGATATTATTAATCACGGTGACAATATACAAGTCATCAATAATACGTAATTTAATGGAATATTATATTACATTAAGAGTATTAATAACAGTGGTATGTAATCTTCCTCCGAGTAATATTTGTGCTGTAATATTTTTCCCATATACAGGGTAGTAGTGATGGATAGAAGTGATGGGTAGGGGTAGGAGGGTAAGGGAGGATAGAGAAGAGGGCGGAGGGAGAGAGACCGATATCAGGGTAGGATTGATAAACATTGAGGATATAGTCAAGAGTGGTGGGCTGTGGTCGCCATCCCTACACACACACACACACACACACACACACACACACACACACACACACACACACACACACACACACACACACACAATAAGACACACCCCTCCCTTCCTTAGCCATCTCACTAATGTTGACGCAGCTGAGCAATCAAATAACCATTTTGCTACTATATGCCAGACGCTTCCCGGCTTGACACAACCAATCTCCCTGCTTACTTAGCGGCCCCTTCCCACTGACTTAGCCGAAGAATTTTAAGTAGGAAAACGTCTGGACAAACTAAGTTAACACGCTCCACCAACCCCATTGACTTACCAATGAAACTCTTCAAGGAGTTCTTCCCGAGCTCGCTAAACCCTCTGCTCCATCATCAATGCTTCTCTCAGTCAAGCCAGATGCCCAGCTGACTGGAAGACCTCTTATGTGTCACCAGTGCCCATGTCAACCAGCCCACAATCCTAAATCAGCTACGACCCATTACAATCACCCCAATACCCAGCCTAATCTGTGAAAGTTTTGTGTTTGACTGGGCTTATGCTGATATTGCAGGAGCCGTGGATCCTCAGCAATTTGGTAACATGAAAACTTCCTCCACCACTCACTGTTTTGTCAGCTTTCGACTACATATACCGCCATCTGGAGAAACGAAAACATCTGTAGCTGTCGCCTTCATTGACTTCACTAAAGCATTCGACCTAGTCGACCACAATTTAATCATCAACAAAGCTATCGACCTCGGGTTTGAAGAAGTCTTATACCATGGCTTACAGATTCCTCAGTGACCGACGCCAAGCTGTACACTTCCGAGGGCTGTTCCTTCAGTCACTCACCTGTGGCGTCCCCCAAGTCACCAAGATGGGACCACTATGCTTCCTTATGCTTATCAATGATGCTAAGAGAAACCTCTGCTCGCTGGAAATTTGTCAACGACTCCACCATTGGGATCAGCGTCAACAATTTGCCCCGACTATACCGCCCTTCAGGATTTATTGAACAGTCTCCAAACTGGGCCACCAACAACCACGTCACCATCAACCATACCAAGACCATGATTATGCACATCAACCTCTACCCGACGTTGTCCCACCTCCTTCCATTACTTTAGGTCCCAACACACCCAGGTTGTAGATTCCACTAAGCTCCCTCGGCGTCACCATAGACAACAAACTTAATTGGAAACCACACGTCAGTGAAGATGTCAAATCCTCCAGTTCCGTCTCCACCTCCTCCGCCGACTCAAGTCCCTCGAGTTCCTGCACCCGAGCTCCTCAGTGTTTACTCAACATTCATACTCCCAAGCTCACCTATGCCCCTACCTGGTCTTCCTCCCTAAATGCCACAACGTAAACACCTAGAAAAGTGCAAAAGAGGGCATGCAAGATTATTCTCTCCTTCCTACTCCACATATCAAGAAGCGCTCAACAAACTAACCCTCTCGGCTCTCACTGACCATCACCACGACCTCATCTGCAAATTTGGTGAAAAGCTTCTGCACCATCCTCGACACCGGCCTCCTACTACACCTGAGATCCCTCGCCCGAGAATTGCTGTTCTACACCACAACCGCATCCAGCCCATACGAGCACGAACTGATCGCTATAAGAACAGCCCAGTCCCAACCACTGTAAAATTATCAATAACTTGTAATAAACCAGTGTATTCACTCCCAGTCAATCTTACTTTTGCACTGTCACTATGTTGAAGTGCCCTGTAGTTTGAGCTTCTCCCCACCTAGTTATTATATATCATATTTGTATCACTTATGTTACTTGTATATTATTTGTAAATCAAGAGACCCATTCTCCCAATTATGTAACTATATTTTCAACCTTTCGGCTGCTGTGCTCTTCAATAAACCGTTAATTATTATATTATTACACACACACACACACACACACACACACACACACACACACACACACACACACACACACACACACACACTACTACCAGGTAAAGAGTGACAAGTGACGGATGCGCCACGCCTCCTAAAACCAACCCCATCTGTTAACAATCGCGTCTCATTTGAAACTTTGTCCAACAGTAACCAATAAGAAAATGTTAAAACTAAAACATTTACAGCGGCGTGTTGTTCTTTTTTTTTAGTTCACTTTATAGCCACAGTAAAAGTCTCACAAAACCCACTTGCAGGACGTGTTCTTTAATTATGTTATGTTTTATTTCAACAGTGACTCAGTAGTGATTCCCGAACACTGACTCGTATATTACCATGAATCGGTTAACCTTAGTCAGTCTTACCTGTAAACCTTGTAGTTGACCTTACACCCGTACAACTTACACCTGATACCATTACACCTGTACACCTTACACCTGTACACCTTACACCTGTACACCTTACACCTGATACCTTACACCTGGATACCATAACACCTGTACCTCCTTACACCTGTACACCTTACACCTGTACACCTTTACACCTGTACACCTTACACGTCTACACCTGTACACATTTACACCTGTACACCTGCACAACAGGCAACCTTGTGTGTCGAGTCAAGATTGAAAATATAATTAATTACTCCTGTGCTCCATGATTCATGTTGAGCCAATAAGCTGAGTCTTTAGTTGAGCTTCTTAAGTGGGTGATGCACTGAAGCTCACACTACAACACCTGAGACTCACACTACAACACCTGAGACTCACACTACAACACCTGAGACTCACACTACAACACCTGAGACTCACACTACAACACCTGAGACTCACACTACAACACCTGAGACTCGCACTACAACACCTGAGACTCACACTACAACACCTGAGACTCACACTACAACACCTGAGACTCACACTACAACACCTGAGACTCATACTACAACACCTGAGACTCACGCCACACCTGAGACTCACACTACAACACCCGAGACTCACGCTACAACACCTGAGACTCACACTACAACACCTGAGACTCACACTACAACACCTGAGACTCACACTACAACACCCGAGACTCACACACTACAACACCTGAGACTCACACTACAACACCTGAGACTCACACTACAACACCTGAGACTCACACTACAACACCTGAGACTCACACTACAACACCTGAGACTCACACTACAACACCTGAGACTCACGCTACAACACCTGAGACTCACACTACAACACCTGAGACTCACACTACAACACCTGAGACTCACACTACAACACCTGAGACTCACACTACAACACCTGAGACTCACACTACAACACCTGAGACTCACACTACAACACCTGAGACTCACACTACAACACCTGAGACTCACACTACAACACCCGAGACTCACACTACAACACCTGAGACCACACTGCAACACCTGAGACACACTACAACACCTGAGACTCACACTTCAACACCTGAGACTCACACTACAACACCTGAGACTCACACTACAACACCTGAGACTCACACCTACAACACCTGAGACTCACGCCAACACCCGAGACTCACACTTCAACACCTGAGAGACTCACACTACAACACCTGAGACTCACACTACAACACCTGAGACTCACACCTACAACACCTGAGACTCACACTACAACACCCTGAGACTCACACTACAACACCTGAGACTCACACTACAACACCTGAGACTCACACTACAACACCTGAGACTCACACTACAACACCTGAGACTCACACCAACACCTGAGACTCACACTACAACACCTGAGACTCACACTACAACACCTGAGACTCACACTACAACACCTGAGACTCACACTACAACACCTGAGACTCACACTACAACACCTGAGACTCACACTACAACACCTGAGACTCACACTACAACACCTGAGACTCACACTACAACACCTGAGACTCACACTACAACACCTGAGACTCACACTACAACACCTGAGACTCACACTACAACACCTGAGACTCACACTACAACACCTAGACTCACACTACAACACCTGAGACTCACACTACAACACCTGAGACTCACACTACAACACCTGAGACTCACACTACAACACCTGAGACTCACACTACAACACCTGAGACTCACACTACAACACCTGAGACTCACGCTACAACACCTGAGACCTACACTACAACACCTGAGACTCACACTACAACACCTGAGACTCACACTACAACACCTGAGACTCACACTACAACACCTGAGACTCACACTACAACACCTGAGACTCACACTACAACACCTGAGACTCACACTACAACACCCGAGACTCACACTACAACACCTGAGACTCACACTACAACACCTGAGACTCACACTACAACACCTGAGACTCACACTACAACACCTGAGACTCACACTACAACACCTGAGACTCACCAACACCCGAGACCACACCACAACACCTGAGACTCACACTACAACACCTGAGACTCACACTACAACACCTGAGACTCACACTCCAACACCTGAGACTCACACTACAACACCTGAGACTCACACTACAACACCTGAGACTCACACTACAACACCTAGACCACAACACCTGAGACTCACACTACAACACCTGAGACTCACACTACAACACCTGAGACTCACACTACAACACCTGAGACTCACACTACAACACCTGAGACTCACACTACAACACCTGAGACTCACACTACAACACCTGAGACTCACACTACAACACCTGAGACTCACACTCAACACCTGAGACTCACACTCAACACCTGAGACTCACACTACAACACCTGAGACTCACACTACACCTGAGACTCACACTTCAACACCTGAGACTCACACTACAACACCTGAGACTCACACTACAACACCTGAGACTCACACTACAACACCTGAGACTCACACTACAACACCTGAGACTCACACTACAACACCTGAGACCACACTACAACACCTGAGACTGACTCAACAACACCTGAGACTCCACTACAACACCTGAGACTCACACTACAACACCTGAGACTCACCACACCGAGACTCACAACAACACCTGAGACTCACACTACAACACCTGAGACTCACACTACAACACCTGAGACTCACGCTACAACACCTGAGACTCACACTACAACACCTGAGACTCACACTACAACACCTGAGATCACACTACAACACCCGAGACTCACACTACAACACCTGAGACTCACACTACAACACCTGAGACTCACACTACAACACCTGAGACTCACACTACAACACCTGAGACTCACACTACAACACCTGAGACTCACACTACAACACCTGAGACTCACAACACCTGAGACTCACACTACAACACCTGAGACTCGCACTACAACACACCTGAGACTCACACTACAACACCTGAGACTCACACTACAACACCTGAGACTCACACTACAACACCTGAGACTCACACTACAACACCTGAGACTCACACTACAACACCTGAGACTCACACTACAACACCTGAGACTCACACTACAACACCTGAGAGATTCACACTACAACACCTGAGACTCACACTACAACACCTGAGACCACACTACAACACCTGAGACCACTACAACACCTGAGACTCACGCTACAACACCTGAGACTCACACTACAACACCTGAGACTCACACTACAACACCTGAGACTCACACTACAACACCTGAGACTCACACTACAACACCTGAGACTCACACTACAACACCTGAGACTCACACTACAACACCTGAGACTCACGCTATCACCTGAGACTCACACTCCAACACCCGAGACTCACACTACAACACCTGAGACTCACGCCACAACACCTGAGACTCACACTACAACACCTGAGACTCACGCTACAACACCCGGAGACTCACACTACAACACCTGAGACTCACACTTCAACACCTGAGACTCACACTACAACACCTGAGAGACTCACACTACAACACCTGAGACTCACACTACAACACCTGAGACTCACACTACAACACCTGAGACTCACACTACAACACCCGAGACTCACACTTCAACACCCGAGACTCACACTTCAACACCTGAGACTCACACTACAACACCTGAGACTCACACTACAACACCTGAGACTCACACTTCAACACCTGAGACTCACACTACAACACCTGAGACTCACACTACAACACCTGAGACTCACACTACAACACCTGAGACTCACACTACAACACCTGAGACTCACACTCAACACCTGAGACTCACACTACAACACCTGAGACTCACCCTACAACACCTGAGATTCACACTACAGCACCTGAGACTCACACTACAACACCTGAGACTCACACTTCAACACCTGAGACTCACACTACAACACCTGAGACTCACACTACAACACCTGAGACTCACACTACAACACCTGAGACTCACACTACAACACCTGAGACTCACACTACAACACCTGAGACTCACACTACAACACTGAGACTCACACTACAACACCTGAGACTCACACTACAACACCTGAGACTCACCCTACAACACCTGAGATTCACCTACAACACCTGAGATTCACCCTACACACCTGAGACTCACACTACAACACCTGAGACTCACACTTCAACACCTGAGACTCACACTACAACACCTGAGACTCACACTACAACACCTGAGACTCACACTACAACACCTGAGACTTGCACTACAACACCTGAGACTCACCACAACACCTGAGACTCACACTATAACACCTGAGACTCACACTTCAACACCTGAGACTCACACTCAACACCTGAGACTCACGCTACAACACCTGAGACTCACACTACAACACCTGAGACTCACGCTACAACACCTGAGACTCACACTACAACACCTGAGACTCACACTTCAACACCTGAGACTCACACTACAACACCTGAGACTCACACTCAACACCTGAGACTCACACTCACAACACCTGAGACTCACACTACAACACCTGAGACTCACACTACAACACCTGAGACTCACGCTACAACACCTGAGACTCACACTTCAACAACACCTGAGACTCACCTCAACACCTGAGACTCACACTACAACACCTGAGACTCACACTACAACACCTGAGACTCACACTTCAACACCCGAGACTCACACTACAACACCTCGAGACTCACGCTACAACACCCGAGACTCACACTACAACACCTGAGACTCACACTACAACACCTGAGACTCACCCTACAACACCTGAGATTCACCCTACAACACCTGAGATCACCCTACAGCACCTGAGACTCACACTACAACACCTGAGACTCACACTTCAACACCTGAGACTCACATTACAACACCTGAGACTCACACTACAACACCTGAGACTCACACTATAACACCTGAGACTCACACTACAACACCTGAGACTCACACTACAACACCTGAGACTCACACTACAACACCTGAGACTCACACTACAACACCTGAGACTCACACTACAACACCTGAGACTCACACTACAATACCTGAGACTGACACTTTAACACCTGGAGACTCACACTATAACACCTGAGACTCACACTTAACACCTGAGACTCATGCTACATCACATGAGACTCACACTACAACACCTGAGACTCATGCCATCACATGAGACTCACACTACATCACCTGGGACTCACATTACAGCACCTGAGACTCACATTGCAATACCTGAAGGAGACTCACAGTTCACAGTCACACTTGCCGACCGAAGTTCGAGTTATGTTGCCGACTGAACTTTGTGTGACAGACGACTGAGCTGTGAGAATATAGAGACGCTAACTGGTGGAGGGAGGGAGGAGGGTAGAGGAAGGGGAGGCAGGGAAGGGGGGGGGGGGGGGGGGGGGGGGGGGGGGGGGGGAGGGAGGGAAGAGGAAGGGAGAGAGGGTGGAGGAAAGGAGGGAGGAAGGATGGAGGAGGGAAAGAGGAGGCATGCAAGAGAGAGGGACGGTGGGGGGTGGGGAGTTTAGGAAAGAGGAGGGAGAGGTAAGACAGGAAAAGGGAAGACGAAAGGTGGAAGAGATGGAGAGAAGGAAGGAAAGGAACATGACGCACAGAAGGAGGAGAGAGACAGAGAAGAAGGAAAGAAAGGAAGAGGAGAGAGAGAGAGAGAGAGAGAGGAGCATTGTTGAACAGACCATTGTTCAACAGACCACTGTTCAACAGACCATTGTTCAACAAACAGACCATTGTTCAACACACCACGTACCATTGTTCAACAGACCACAGACCATTGTTCAACACACCACGTACCATTGTTCACACGTGTTTGTTCACAGACCATTGTTAAACACACCACGTACCATTGTTCACATCACAGACCATTGTTCAACACATCACAGACCACTGTTCAACACACCACGTACCATTGTTCAACACATCACAGATCATTGTTCACACCCGAGACCGTTGTTTAACAGACCACAGACTAATGTTGTCAGACCAAATTTATCTTCCTAAACGACACCGGGAATGAACCTCTTCCTCATTCCACAGATCACAGACCAAATCTCTTAATTACAGGTGACCGAATTTAATTAATCTCACGTCTCGCCACACCTCCTCGTTCTTGTTAATTTTACGCCACTCACCACGACTCACTGCTGTAACTCACGACTCACTGCTATAACTCACTCATGACTCACTGCTGTAACTCACGACCCACTGCTATAACTCACTCACGACTCAATGCTGTAACTCACCACGAGACTCTGCTGTAACTCACGACTCACTGCTATAACTCACTCACGACTCACTGCTGTAACTCACGACTCACTGCTGTAACTCACACCACTGCTCCAACTACACTACAGTGTTACACGCGTTACTACAGTGCCACACCCGTTACTACAGTGTTACTCTCTACTACAGTGTTACTCGTTACTACAGTGTTACTCCCGTTACTACAGTGTTACTACCGTTACTCAGTGTTACTTCCGTTACTACAGTGCCACACCCGTTACTACAGTGTTACTCCCGTTACTACAGTGTTACTCGTTACTCCAGTGTTACTCCCGTTACTACGTGTTACGCGTTACTGCCGTGTCACTTCCATTACAGTATTACTCCCGTTACTACAGTGTTACTCCCGTTACTACAGTGTTACTCCCGTTACTGCCGTGTTACTTCCATTACTACAGTGTTACTCCCGTTACGACAGTCGCACCCGTTACTGCCGTGTTACTTCCATTACTCAGTGTTACTCCCGTTACAACAGTGTCACACCGTTATTGTCGTGTTACTTCCGTTATACAGTGTTACTCCGTTGCTACAGTGTCACACCGTTACTACAGTGTTACGCGTTCGTGCACACCTGTTCTCCGTTACTACAGTGTTACTCCGTTACTAGTGTTACTCCCGTTACTTCAGTGTTACACGCGTTACTACAGTGTCACACCCGTTACTGCAGTGTTACTCCGTTACTAAAGTGTTACATGTTATAAAACGTAAAATAAATAAAGCAGTTAATCCACAGGTAATCGCTTCCCACGAGGACAAAATTACGTACCTCAGCCTCTAATTTTGTACCTGTGAGCTGAGGTACGTTATTCCCTGAAGTTACTGTTGATGTACCACCCTGAGAGTTACTGTTGATGTACCACCCTGAGAGTTACTGTTGATGTACCACCCTGAGAGTTACTGTTGATGTATTACCCTGAGGTACTGTTGATGTACCACCCTGAGAGTTACTGTTGATGTACCACCCTGAGAGTTACTGTTGATGTACCACCCTGAGAGTTACTGTTGATGTACCACCTGAGAGTTACTGTTGATGTACCACCCTGAGTTACTGTTGATGTACGCCACAGGAGTTACTGTTGATGTACCGCCCTGAGTTACTGTTGATGTACCGCCCTGAGAGTTACTGTTGATGTACCGCCCTGAGTTACTGTTGATGTACCGCCCTGAGAGTTACTGTTGATGTACCGCCCTGAGAGTTACTGTTGATGTACCGCCCTGAGAGTTACTGTTGATGTACCGCCCTGAGAGTTACTGTTGATGTACCGCCCTGAGTTACCAATCAGAAGTATTAATCATATACCAATACTTCAGCTCCAATCACATATTGCCTCAATCTCAGTAGGTTCCAATCCTTAAGAGGTTCCAATCTTTAAGACGTTCTAAACTTAATAGGTTCCAATCAATCCTTAAGAGGTTCTAATTGGTCCATCAATCTAAGGGGTTCTAATCCTTAAGAGGTTCTAATCCTTAATAGGGTCCAATCTTAAAGAGGTTCCAATCTTAAAGGTTGTCAACTGAACTGTGCCCTTTGGAACCCGGCCCTAGGAGATCCTAGCTTGGAGAACCCGTCCTTAGGAGATCCTAGCCTGGAGAACCCGGCTTTAGGAGATCCTGGCCTTCTCGATAAACCGGTCGGGATCTGGCCTTCTCGATAAACCGGCCATGTAATTAACTAATCAGCAAGGTAGACTTACAGAACCATTTTACACGGCATTTGGTGACACAAACACAATATTTATGTATAATATCAACAGATGTAGACGAGCAAACCTTCCTCTCTGCCCTCATAATAGTTGACAAAACTGCAGGCACCGTGGGTCATGATTGGTCAGTGTAGGCATCGTGGTTCATGATTGGTCAATGTAGGCACCATGGCTCATGATTGGTCAATGTAGGCACCGTGGCTCATGATTGGTCAATGTTATAGTGGGAGAAGCTTCATATTTTCTATCGTGTCTTATGATTGGCCAGTGTGATAGTGGGAGGAGATTCATATTTTCTATCGTGGCTTATGATTGGTCAGTGTGATAGTGGGAGGAGCTTTATATTTTCAATGTAATATATTAGTTCACGTGTTATTTTAGGTCAATTCCCGACGTTCCCATTCATGACAGGTAACATGGGGTCATCAGAGGTCAATCAAGTCAGGTCATTAGTAAAACCTATATCTATTTGTTATATATACCCACCAAACCCGGCCTATAAATATATAGTCGGGTTCACGATCAAAGCCGGGTTCGGATAGGGACGAGTTTACTAGTATTCTCCTCAGAGGCCCCAATGTTTTAAGAGGCCCCAGTCTTAGAGATCCTAGTCTCCAGTCTTAAGTGGCCAGTATCCTGCTGGCTAGGTCAAGGCAGGTCAGGCTGGGGTCCGTCTAACACACACTCAAAGTGATCGACCAGCTGTGAAGTTTTGTGAGCGTGACGGCAGGAAGTTGTGTTGACGAAGAGTGATTGAGTGACCCAGATGGTGGATGACTTATGGTACTGAAGTTAAGATTTCTTTTAACTCTTGGTGACCGACGGTGATGCTATATTACTGACCCAGATGAGTTATGATGCTGCTCAAGTTAAGATTTCTTTTTAACTCTCTTAGGAAAAAAATACAGTGACTTATATCTACACTGAAGTTACACAGTACATCTTGGATAAAAAAAAACAAATTATACATATTAGTTCAGCTGGTGAGTAAGATTTGTTTGTTTCTCACTTAACCCTTTGAGGAATATGGCTTAACACCTTGAAGACGATGGTTTAACCCTTTGAGGACTATGGTTTAATCCTTTTGAGAACAAGGATTTAACCCTATAAGGACGATGCTTTATATCTGTGAGGTCGACATTGTAACCTTTAATCCTCAAACGTTTAAAGACCTTTTGATTTAGTTCGGATCACCTGAAGATTTAACACCCCACACTAACTGGAGGGATTAAGTGAGAAAGTGTGGAGGGAGGGCGGAGGGAAGGTCTAGGGGAAGGGGGTGAAGGACTAAATAGGACCTAGGAACGTTACCTAAACTAGGACCTCAAAGTCACTAACTCCTCAGAAGCGTCACCTCACACCAGAGATAGCACATACAGGGGGCTGTAAAGGGTAAAATAGTCTTGCTGATACAAAGTAGAAACAGGCATTAAAGGTGATGGCTGATGTCTTGGATGCTTTCTACGTAATGATCAGGATGAATTGTTTCCTCAGAAGTTACGGTAAGAGTTGATGATATTAACACTGGTGTCTGGGGAGTAGTGTAGGTGTAGTGTAGTGTAGATGAGGGGGGGGTGTACTGTGTAGGTGTGTGGGTGATGGCAGATGAGGGTGTGGGTGTTGCTAGATGAGTGGTGTATGTGTGTGGATGTTGGCCTGGTGGGTGTTGGCCTGGTTGGTGTGTACTGTGTGGGTGATGGCAGATGAGGGTGTGGGTGTTGGCCTGTGGGTGAGTGTGTAGGTGTGTGGGTGTTGGCCTGGTGGGTGTCTAGGTGTGTGGGTGGATGGCAGATGAGGGTGTGTGTGTTGTTAGATGAGAGTGTGGGTGAGTGGGTGTGTGTGTGTGATGATGACGCCCGACACTCTCCTCGCCTCACACACTTCCATTTACACACCTCTCTCGACCTCTCCTCACACTCTCCCTTGACACACTCACACACTTCAACACACACCTCTCTCATACACTCTCCCTCAATACACTCTCCTTGACACACTTTCCCCTTAGCTATTCAGTTAAGTCACAAAAACAAGGCCAAGCGAAAAAACAGGACCAAACACACGGAGAACAAGCACACCTTAGAACAAGCAAAGTGAACTAGGAAGAAGAACAAACATAGAGAACACAGAGAACAAATATAAAGAGAACAAGCACAAGAACAACAAAAACGGCCAGAACAAGCACACAGAGAGAACAAACAACGAGAACAAGCAAAAGAAGCAACACAAACGCCCAGAACACATACTGTAGAGAAACAAACACACCCAGAACAAACACACAGAGAGCAAACATAAAGAGAACAAACACAAAAACAACACCAACGTCCAGAACAATCACACTGAGAACAAACACACCCAGAACAAACACACAGAGAGAACAAACACATGTAAAACAGACCAGTCTCAGCACACACAAGAGTCATCGTTATGTTAGAGTCTCACGACCTTCCACTGGGACGTGACAATTAATTATGTATCGTATAACAACAACATTCTCTTGGGGTGGGGAGAGAGAGGATGTGGAGAGAGAGGATGTGGGGGATGTGGGGAGGAGAGGGATAAGGGGGGATGGGGGTGGGGAGAGGGAGGAAGGGGAGGTTGGAAAAGCAGAAATGGGAGGAGGCTGGAGAGAGGGTAAAGGGGAGGCTGGGAAGAAGAGGGTAGGGGAAGGTGAGGAGAAGTGGGTAAGAGAGGGGTAGATGGAAGATGGGGAGGAGAAGGAGAAGGAGGAAAAGGGAGGAAGAGATGAAAGGAGAATATTTAATGGTTTTCGTTGTTATTGATGTAACAACAACAACAACAACAACAACAATAATAATAATTAATAATAATAATAATAATAATAATAATATATATTAATATAATAATAATAATTGTTCACAGAGTATATAAAGACAATGCTTTAGATAGATAGAGTTTGTATCCATTCAAAGTCTTTTTACTGGAGTCTGTCAAGCAGTTAGTCCCCTACCCCTCTCCTTCCTCCTCTTCCTCTCACCCTCTCCTTCCTCCTCTCCCTCCCCTCCCTCTCCCTTCCCTCTTCTTCCTCTCCCTCCTCTCCTTCCTCCTCTTCCTCTCCCCTCCCTCTCCTTCCTCCTCTTCTCTCCCTCCTCTCCTTCGTCTCCTCTCCTCCCTCTCCTTCCTCTCCTCCCTCTCCCTTCTTCCTCTTCTCTCCCTCCCTCTCCTTCCTCCTCTTCCTCCCTCTCCCTTCCTCTCTTCCTCCCTCTTCTTCCTCCTCTTCCTCCCTCTTCCTCCCCTCCCTCTCCCTTCCTCCTCTCCCTCCCTCTCCTTCGTCCTCTTCCTCTCCCTCCCTCTTCTTCCTCCTCTTCCTCCCCTCCTCTCCTTCCTCCTCTTCCTCCTCCCTCTCCTTCCTCCTTTTTCCTCCCTCCCTCTCCTTCCTCCTCTTCCTCTCCCCTCCCTCCTTCCTCCTCCCTCCCCCTCCCCTCTCCTTCCTCCTCTTCCCTCTCCCCTCCCTCCTCCCCTCCTCTCTTCCTCTCCCTCCCTCTCCCTTCCTCCTCTTCCTCTCCCCCTCTCCTTCCTCCTCTTCCTCTTCCTCCCTCTCCTTCCTCCTCTTCCTCTCCCCTCCCCTCCCTTCCTCCTCCCCCTCCCCCCCTCCCCTCTCTCCTTCCTCCCTCTTCCCTCTCCCCTCCCCTCCCCTTCCTCCTCTTCCTCTCCCTCTCTCCTTCCTCCTCTTCCTCTCCCTCCCCTCTCCTTCCTCCTCTTCCTCTCCCTCCCTCCCCTTCCTCCTCTCCCTCCCCTCTCTCCTTCCTCCCCTCTTCCTCTCCCTCCCTCTCCTTCCTCCTCTTCCTCCCTCTCCTTCCTCCTCTTCCTCCCCTCCCTCTCTTCCTCCTCCTCTAACACCTTCCCTATCACTCTCCTCTTTCCTCAACCACACACCCGCCTTCCCTCACTCCTCCCCTCCACACACACACACACACACACACACACACTAGAGGGTGTGTGAGCTTCTCCAGGTGATTTGTGTGATAGGAAACAGGTAATTTGTGGTGTGAGGAGGCGTGTAAGTGGCCATAGCTCCAGGTGTGTCTCTAGTAGGTGAGGGTAATAAGTATCATACCTGGTCTGTGCACATACACCTGCCCTTGCACCACGGGGCTGATTTGACTATGTCATGGTTGTTGGGTGAACACCAGTGCGGGGCTTGATATGTAAACCTAATCTAACCTAACCTAACCTTACCTTACCTAACCTAACCTAACCTAACGTGACCTGATCTGACCTAACCTATTCTAAACTAACCTAAGGTGTGGGCAGTGGGTGGTGTGGGTGGTGTGGGCAGTGGGGTGGTGTGTGGGTAGTGTGGGTGGTGTGGGCAGTGTGGGTGGTGTGGGCAGTGTGGGTGGTATGGGCAGTGTGGGTGGTGTGGGCGGTGTGGGACGTGGGTGGCACTGTTTTTATTATAGTTTACAATAGGTCGGGACAGGTCAAGTTTTATTTGGTTTTGTTAAGTTAGGTTAGGTTAGGTTAGGTTAGGTTAGGTTAGGTTAGGTTAGGTTTCATTACGTTAAGTTAGGTTGTTTAAGTCAGGTGTTGTTGGGCCGTGAACGTGAATGGTTATTTTATACACTGAGTGGCACTCACTGGCACTCGAACACATTCTAGTACTACTGACACATTCTGGCACTAATGAAACACTCTAACACGCACTCTGGCATTACTGGCACTCTAACACACACTCTAGCACCTACCGACTCTGACACTACTGACAACTGACACACTCTGGAACTAATGACACACTTTAACACACACACTCTGGAACTAATGACACACTTTAACACACACACTCTGGAACTAATGACACACTTTAACACACACACTCTGGAACTAATGACACTAACACACACACACACACACACACTCTGGCACTACTGGCACTCTAAAACATACTCTACTGCCTCTAATAAAAACAAATTGAGGGCCAGAGTTGGTCTATAACAATTGCCTCTTTATTACCGACCAACCTCAACTTTCATCCGGAATTTTATCCGACCGAAGCTAGTTAGTAAACACCCTCGCCCACACCCACAACCCACCCCAACCCACCCTGCCCCACCCCACCCCACCCAACCCCACCCAACCCCACCCACCCCACCCCACCTCCTCACCCCACCCTACCCCACCCACCCTGCTCTACCCCACCCCTCACCCACCCCCCCCCACCCACCCACCCCACCCCACTCACCCCACCCTACCCCACCCCACCTGCTCTACCCCACCTCACCCCACCCCTACGCCCACCCACCCCTGCCCTACCTCACCTCACCCCACCCCACCCCACCCTACCCCTACCCCACCCAACCCTACAGGCCTGTGTTTATGGGTTGATCATTTATATTAACTAAACTGTAAATAGTTTATACAGAAATGAACAGAGGAAGACTTTGGGTGTGGGTGTGTGTGTGTGGGTGTGGGTGTGTGTGTGTGTGTGTATTGATGATATTGTGTGTGTGTGTGTGTATAGAGCCTCAGTGGGCATCATATCATTGAGCTTCTTCGTGCAGTATTCTTAGAAACCTTGTGTATAGTTATGGTCATCCTGTAGTAGCTATCGGAAGCCTCTTACAGTACAGGAAGCCTCTTATGTTCTACATACAGTACAGGAAACTCTTACGCCCCTCTTACAGTACAGAAGCCTCTTATGTCCTCTTACAGTACAGAGAGCCTCTTATGTTCCTCTTGTATGTATATTATGTATGCTGGATTATGTATTATGTATGTATATTATGTATGTGCTCCATTTATATTTATTCAGCCTAGCTAGCAGCGTGTGGCAATGTTATTACCATATCCCACATGCTTAATTAATGTGCCTGGCGACGTATGGAAGCTGCTAATGTATCACTTGCCATACGTCGTCTATGGTAGTTGACCCGGACCTTAGCTAGGGAGCAGTGCTACCCACCTCTGTGTACATACTCTTGTCCAGTAAACCGAACCTACAAAACTATACAGGTGTTTGTGTTCTCTCCTGTATATAGAACTTATTACCCAGAACATCTAACATGGCGCAGTGCGTAGTTTTACTGGATTATTACGAGTGATTAGTGCAAGTTTGTGGAAAGCCGGCTGATGGATCCCCGCCTTGGGTCAACCCCGCGTCATCCCTCGAAGAATTTCGCAACTTTGAGCAGTGTCAGTGACAGTGATTTTCTGTGAAGTGTTTAGTGCATTGTGTGTTTCGTGCCATTCATGTGTGACCTTGTTCGAACGGATTTCCAAGGTATACAGCATGTTCTGGGCATTTGTGGGGTGTAGAGCTCAGCGCACCCTCCTCTGACCGTTTACAGAGAGCGACTGAGCTACTCCTATCTCCACCCACCTCCCTCACAGCGCCGCCTCCACCCCCCCTCACAGCTGGGGCGAGACGCTCTCCTTGCGTGGGACACACACACATACATGTACTAACACTTGCTGACCGCGCGGTTTCTTATATATATTTTATATATATAACCTACTTATCTGTGTATTTAATTAAATTTTTTTGTCTGAAATCTTGTTGATACGACGGGCTGACCGGTCAACACTGATTTAAGACACAGTACACAGAGAAAGTAGTTATGTCCCATGCCTTACGTAGCCGTGGACCCAGCGCCTGGATGAGTCAAGCGGATGATAGTCCCCCAGAGATGGATGACCAGGCCGGCCCAGCTCCCACAACATCGCGCAGCCCTTCACCTCAACATTCAGCGTTATCTCCAGAGATAATTGCCGTAATGAAGTTTATGAGAGATGAGAGACGCGAGGATGAAGCTCACAGACGTTTGGCGGATGAGCACAGAAGGCAAGCAGAGGCAGAACGAGACCACCAACGGAGAATGGAAGACAGTGCACGGTTTGAAGCCTTGATATCTCGCCTCACTGTTAACCAAGCCCCTGGCTCTAACACTGCCTCGGTACTGAATGGTTCAGATACCTCATCCATGCTTCCTTCACGCCCCCAGCCCCACCTAAAGCAGCAGCTCAAACACCGCCCATCTTGGAGCCTGATGTAAATTTCCAGACTTTTCGCGAATGGCGGCGGCGGTGGGCTGATTATGCTACAATGGTGGATCTCCAGAGTTTGTCACAGCCTAAACAACTCATCCAGCTGCGTATGTGCCTGTCCTTGGAAGTTCAGCGTGTCTTAGAACATACGTTGCAGGTACCCCCAACCTCTTCGCTGTCTGTAGAGGAGGTACTGGACGTTCTGCAACGGCACATCAAAGGACAGCAGAATGAAGCTCTGCGCAGGAGGGAATTGTTTAGCTGCAGACAGATGGAGGGTGAGTCTTTTGACGCTTTTTATGTACGTCTTAAGAGAGCCTCGGAAGAGGTAGATATATGTTTAGGCCACCACCAGCAGTGCGAGGAGACCCAGTTGAAGCAGGTGATCCTGATGGGTGTTAAGGATGAGGAACTTGTCCAACGCCTCACCTCCCTCGACTCTTCCTCTTCTCTTCAGGATGTGTTGACGATATGTCGCTCCTATGAGGCTGCCAGGTGTGCTACCTCTGCCATCCGAGCTCCCCCTACAGCTGTACGCGCTGTTTCCCGGTACAAGAAGGACAAGAAGTCTGCTCCTA
>NW_024757071.1:0-18051 GCF_018991925.1 Homarus americanus
CCAGTTTTTATGTCTCTGTGACTTCATGGAAAATTACAGGCTGTTTTGTGTAAGCCTAAAGGTGCATCCACACGTGTGTACAATTTGTCGCTAACATGTGATCAAAATGAGGCACAGGGTTCCAACTGGTAGGGTGCGGCTGCGTGCATTTGATCCGTGTTTCTTCTTGTTGATCACATGTTGGCAACCAAATGTATGCACGTGTGAACACACCTTTAATAAAACATTATTTTTTCACATAACATACAAGTATGGCATGTAACACTAATATATTTATGTACTGTATATAGAACTACAACCAGCTGTTGCTTTTATTGTAGGGCTGGATAATACTAATGCCTAAATATTTAGGCTTGTTGCTAGGCTGCTTGCTTCATGGAAAAGTACCATATTGTATTGTGCTGTGGCAGAAATATATACAGGTGCTCCCCGACTTACAACGGGGTTAGGGACCCAAATCCAGGTCGTAAGTCCGATTGGTCTTAAGTCCGACATAGATAAAAAAAAAAAAAAATCTACAATGAAATACAGTACAGTAAAAGTAATAAATAATGAGGACTGGCTACAGTACAGTAAAAGTAATAAATAATGAGGAATGGATACAGCGTGACTGAGCACTTACCTTTAATGTAGTCAGCTGAATGCACACGGGCCCCCATAATTTTCTATTTACAGGATACATGGAGACTATATTAATTGGATGAAGCAGAGGAGGAGACAGGGCTGGGTGGGTCATCAATGTCGCTTTCTTCAGACAGGTTTATGTACTGTGGAAACTTGCTGGTGAAGGTATTGGATCATCTTGAGGGAGTGAAGAGGCAGCACTGGTGGGACGTGAGGAGACAGCACTGGGGGACTTCTTAAAATAGATGTCCAATTTAGACTGCACAGTTTGTTTTTTCTTTTCATTATAAATTTCTCTAGCAAGCAAGTGCATCTTGGATCATTCTGTCAACTTTGGCATAACGCTCATAATTTTGATCCATGCCATCAAACATTTGCATTCCTTTATTAATTGTAGCAAATACCTCTGCTATTTGTTTCACTGAAAACTTTTTGGGGGGTGCAGGTTCTTCTACATTTTGTCTCTCTTCTTCCTCTGCAATTTTCTGTGCATCTAGTTCAATAACATCCTCGTTACTGAGCGCCTTCTGCTACACTTTCAACCAACTGTTCAACATCTTTATTATCAATTTCTAACTCCAGCTGTTTACCTAACTCCACTATCTTGTTACTAATATCCAAAATAACTTAATTTTCATTAAATCCTTTGAAACTGTTCACATATCTTTTCAGGATTTTCTTCCATATTCCATTCATGCAATGTTTTGTAACCTGATTCCATGCTGCACTAATGTTCTTTTCCATGACAAAATGTTGTACTCCTTCCAAAACTCTCTGAGCGTTTTCTCACCTTCAGTAGCAGCAACAGCCTGAGCGAAGGTCGTGCGTAAATAATACGCTTTAAAGGCAGCAATAGCACCTTGATCCATGGGTTGGATGATAGAGGTAGTGTTAGGTGGAATGTAGACTACCTGAACATCAGGGTGCATGTCGTCCAGGTGTGGTGGGTGTCCCGGAGCATTATCCAAAATCAGCAAAATCTTGAATGGAATCCGTTGTTGCAGACAATACTCCTTGGCTCGTGGAATGAAACAAGTCATGAACCAATCCTCAAACAGTGCTAAGGCCATACAAGCTTTCTTATTACTGCGATAAAACACTGGCAGTGTGTGCTTGCTGACATGTTTAAAAGCCCTGGGGTTCTCTGAATGATAGATCATGAAGGGTTTTAGCTTGAAACCAGCAACATTCCCCCCAACAGAAGTGTAATTCTGTCCTTGAATGCCTTGAATCCTAGCATTGTTTTTGCCTCTTTGTGGATGTATGTCCACTCAGGCATGCGCTTCCACAATAATCCAGTCTCATCCACATTGAATAATTGCTCAGGCAAATAATTCCCTTCCACAATCACTTCATCTAACTCCTCCTTAAAAGCTTCGGCAGCACCAACATCGGCACTAGCTGCCTCTCCACTCACCTTAACATTGTGTAGACTGTAGCATTTTTAAATCTATCAAACCACCCATGACTTCCTATAAAGGTTTGCTCACATTCATCTCCTGCCTGCTCCTTCAGGCTTTGGAACAGGCTTCTTGCTTTAGCCTGTATGGTTAGAAGGCTTAAGGGTACACGCTTCTGTATCTGGTCTTCTATCCATATCACCAATAATTTTTCCATATCGTGAATAGGACCTTGTCTTTTCTTTGAAATTATAGTTCCCTTTATAGGTGTTGTTCCTTTCACTACATCACGAATACGTTCCTTGTCCTTCAGAATAGTGGATATGGTCGAGTGTGAGAAACCTAGGTCACGTGAGATTGTTGCTACAGTTTTTCCATTCTCATGCTGCGTTATTATCTTCATTTTCATGTCAAAAGTAATTGCCTGTCTCCTTTTCTTTGGAGCACCACCAGCACTTTCACTTTTAAACTTTCCAGTCATTATAAAGTCAATTAAATACGATAATAACGAAAGTTCACAGCGCAATCAGTATAGGATACGATAGCCAAACACCAAGTAAGCGCTCCACTGAGTGAGTGTACCCACGCGGCGACCCGAGCCGCGCTCTCGCCCTGGACAGAAAC
This sequence comes from Homarus americanus, assembly GCF_018991925.1. NCBI lineage: Eukaryota > Metazoa > Arthropoda > Malacostraca > Decapoda > Nephropidae > Homarus > Homarus americanus. Next base: position 2,649 of record NW_024757071.1, read on the forward strand.
GTTTCGGTATAGAAAATGCGCGCGTCATTTGAAAATATTTTTGGTCACGACTGCCGCGGTCGTATGTCCCGACGGTCGTAAGGTCAGAGCAGGTCGTAAGTACCGATGGACGTAAGTCCAAGCAGTCATAAGTCAGGGAATATATATATATACAGATAGACCCCGACTTACGACAGGGTTAGGGACCCAAATCCAGGTCGTAAGTCCGACATGGTCGTAAGTCCGACATAGATAAAAAAAATTTTTTTTTTCTTTTTTTAATAAATAATCTACAATGAAATACAGTACAGTAAAAATAATGAATAATGAGGAATGGATACAGTACAGTGAAAGTAATAAATAATAAGGAATGGTTACAGTGTGACTGAGCACTTACCTTTAATGTAGTCAGCTGAATGCACATGGGGCCCCCATCATTTTCTAATTATACATGGAGACTACATTAACTGGAAACGTTTCGGTATAGAAAATGCGTGTCATTTGAAGAAAAAAAAATTTTTTTTATTATTTTTTTTTTTAAATAAAAAATCTGCGGCGGTCGTAAGTCCCGATGGTCGTAAGTCGGGGTCTGTCTGTATATGTATACAGTTAACCCTCACTTTACGCGGTTAATGTAACCCGGAGGGTACCGCGGAAAGCGAGAAACGCGTAAAGTGAATAACATAACATATGGGATTAATTGAAATGGAGTCCAGGCCGATCCCCAAACTCCACTTTTTGACGACACATAACTATGTTGTAGTAAAAATAACATCTTAATTTTATGATGGTACATGCACACAATTAATACTTAAGAGAAATAGAGAAATACAGTCGCCAAGTTAATGTCCATTCAAATAATGGACACACTCCCTCCCCCTCTCTCACACTACACTGCTGGCTCTTCCCTCTCTGAGAAATTTTGGGGGGAAAACCAGGTATAGTAATAAATAATACCTCAAACTAAAGTTAGGATAATATAATTGACATTGCTGGATTCCTTGTAAGACCAGGAATATTTTGAATATAAATGTCATATATTTTTCACAAAAGATAACATATTTACTCAGATTAAACATTACATCTAAAATTTGTATGTCTAATGCAAAATCTATGATGTTTATATTCAAAATGATCATCAAATTGTAAGAATTCCAGCAATGTAAATTATATTCTGGCCGGATAATTTGTATGAATTTTATGAGCTAAATTAAAAAAAATTATACTTCACCGTGTAAAGGGGTACACCCACCGCGGAATGTGAGCATCCTGGGTTCTGGCAGGGCACCGCGTAAACATGGAAACACGGAATGTGGGACCGCGTAAAGTGAGGGTTGACTGTATATATTTCATTTGCCCAATAAACACGCGGACTTCTACAAACAATCAACACCTCAACCTACCAGGATTCGAACCCATGGCCCACGAGCCCATGACTGTGACCGGGGAATGCTAACCGTCATGAACGAACAGGGCACTGCTTTCATTCATGTTAGGAATAATAATCATCCCATTGCTTGGGAAAAAAGCTTAGAAGTATTCAAATCATCTTGTGTCACAGAAAGACTTCTGGTTGAAGCTAGTTTGATTAAGGAATTAAAATCAATAAACATTAGTGATGGTCAGTTAAAAACTGATAATATGTTACATAAATTTATTTGTCAGTGGCTCAAGGTTAAAAATGCTTTGAAAACCTTTGATCTAGATGTAGGATAGTTATTTAGTGGGTCCCTTATTTTTGACCTGACCTGACTAGTGACGTCGCCCCCTTCTCTTAAGCTCCTCTACGTGTGTGTTGGTGTGGGGATTAGTGGATGACATCATTATGACCTGACCTCATGTTTAATAAAGCCACCTTGTATATTTAAGCCTCTCTCTGTCCATGTAATCCAGTTGCCTCTGAAGATGTCTTGAATAAAGACGAAAGCTAAGGTGCTCCGTTGTTTCCCTTTTTCCCGTGTGATTTTATCAAGATATATATATATATATATATATATATATATATATATATATATATATATATATATATATATAGTGAGAGGTACTCAAACACCCTTCTCAGGTGTGTCTCAGGCCAACAGGACATGATAGTGAGAGGTACTCAAACACCCTTCTCAGGTGTGTCTCAGGCCAACAGGACATGATAGTGAGAGGTACTCAAACACCCTTCTCAGGTGTGTCTCAGGCCAACAGGACATGATAGTGAGAGGTACTCAAACACCTTCTCAGGTGTGTCTCAGGCCAACAGGACATGATAGTGAGAGGTACTCAAACACCCTTCTCAGGTGTGTCTCAGGCCAACAGGACATGATAGTGAGAGGTACTCAAACACCCTTCTCAGGTGTGTCTCAGGCCAACAGGACATGATAGTGAGAGGTACTCAAACACCCTTCTCAGGTGTGTCTCAGGCCAACAGGACATGATAGTGAGAGGTACTCAAACACCCTTCTCAGGTGTGTCTCAGGCCAACAGGACATGATAGTGAGAGGTACTCAAACACCCTTCTCAGGTGTGTCTCAGGCCAACAGGACATGATAGTGAGAGGTACTCAAACACCCTTCTCAGGTGTGTCTCAGGCCAACAGGACATGATAGTGAGAGGTACTCAAACACCCTTCTCAGGTGTGTTTCAGGCCAACAGGACATGATAGTGAGAGGTACTCAAAATACCCTTCTCAGGTGTGTCTCAGGCCAACAGGACATGATAGTGAGAGGTACTCAAAACACCCTTCTCAGGTGTGTCTCAGGCCAACAGGACATGATAGTGAGAGGTACTCAAACACCCTTCTCAGGTGTGTCTCAGGACAACAGGACATGATAGTGAGAGGTACTAGCGTAGCTAGGGGGGGGCGGTCCGCCCCGGGCGGCACTTTTGGGTCTGCTCATCACCCATATCTGCAGCTACTGGAGACGTTAATCCATCCCTTTGTATCGGCGGCAAGTTAATCCTTGTCGTGTCTGACCTAACACCTGACCCACATCATCACGGCCACGTCATGAGCTACACCCTTGCTATGAGGCCCCCCGCCACACACACAACCTGTAACCTGTTGAGGATTAAGGAAACAACTTCAAACAAGTACGCCAGTGAGCTCATGTGGTGTGGGTCAGGTGTTAGGTCAGACACGACGAGGATTAACTTGCCGCCGATACAAAGGGAAGGATTAACGTCTCCAGTAGCTGCAAAACCATGCAGTCTCGGGTCATATCAGTTCATGTACAGCCGACCAATCCACCAGTTACAAGCAATTCACTTCAGTTCTGCACAAGTCTCCATCGTGACAAGACGAGGGGAGGCTAGACGACTTTTAAGTTCTCTTGTGTTTTCGATCCAGTTATTTACTTCGTTGGAAGACATAATACTATAAGGTAAGAAATATTAAAGTATTGGTTAAAAAATATTGATGTGACTTTTGCTGCGGTACTGACACTAAATATTAAGATTTTGTTTCACAGCATTGCTATTTTATACTAAGACACTATCCTCACTGGGGTACAGACAAAAGCCCCCCCGACAAAAGCCACCTAGACAAAAGCCCCCCAGACGAAAGCCACCCAGACAAAAGCCCCCTGTGAGAGGAGTTTTTCGAAACTAAAACTGATCAAGAATTACTTAAGATCTACTATGAGCACTTTGTGGTTGAGAAATCTTGCCATACTGTCTATAGAGCGACAATTGACAGATGAAATAGTTTTTGACAATGTCATTGAAGAATTTGCCAACAAAAAAACAAGAAAAGTTACTTTGTAGAAAGTTGTAGTTTTCATTTCAGAAATAAAGATGGTCCTAATTTTTTACACTTTTTTACTTTTTTCCCTATCCTATATGTCGTTTTTGCTTTTTGTTTAACTGTTACTTATAAAGTTTAAGTATGTTTGGGGTGTATTTAAAGCATACTATATTTGAGTATGTGAAAGTACAGTAATATTATAATGGTACACAAACTATTTAATTATATATATATATATATATATATATATATATATATATATATATATATATATATATATATATATATATATATATATATATATATATATATATATATATATATATATATATATATATATTATACATTACTTCTCTAGTCAGTAGCGTGTGGCAATGCCCCTGCTTCATGTCACCACACGCTTAGATAAATGTCCCTTGCGACATCTGGAAGCTGCTAATGTACCACTTACCACATGTCGCCTGAGAGAGGTCAGTTGACCCCTATAGGAGTGTAAGGACTACCGGCGCTTGTAAGCGCCCTTGTATATTTCCGTTAATAAGAACCTACACAACTCTACAGGTGTTTATGTTTGCTCCTATAGTTAGAACCAAGTACCCCGAACATCTCCATGGTACAGTGAGTATCAAGTGATCAATTAAGTGGAAATAAGTGCGTTCGTGTAAAATCAAGACCGGTAGACCTCATCCGTCAACTCACTCCATCAACCGTCGGCATTGTAGGTTATGCATCTAAGCTACTGTGCCGAGTAGCAACCTTGTAAATAAGCTACTATGCCGAGTAGCATTTATATATATAATTACGTGGCAACACTGCACATTATGTGGCAACATTGCCCCGAGGCTGCCATATGGCAAGGCAGTCTCAGTCTGACTGTGTGAGCCGTGCATGGCACACGCTAGTCACCACTTGTATTTCTCTCATCCATAATAAACGGACTTCAGTGTTACACGGTGTTTCCCTACCCATCACTGCATTCTTTAGGGAACACTTGTAACCACCATGGCGCAGTGACGAGGATCTGTGGACTTACAAAGTGTGTGAACAATGCCGATGGTTACATCTGCCGGCGATATGCGCGTCGACTCATAGTGTGTTGTGTTGTGTTGCGCTGTGCTTCGCCGCGATGTGCAGTGTTGGGCCGTCACAGTGCTTTTTAGTGACGGTGGCAGTGTTAGTGTCAGTGTATTAGTGTGTGTCTAGAACTGAGAGTTGAGCATTGGCCTGTTTTTTAGTGGTACCCACGGAGCACGCAGGCATACACCCTTCTCGTGTGACATCCGGGAAGACACTGACGGTCACACCCCCCCAGGCGGCTCTAGCCACCGGCATTAAGGCCACCACGAAGTGCTCTCTCAGACACACACACAGACTCGCACGCACGCACTTACTCACGGACAGAACAGTGGACTCTGCGTTATTTCTGCGCTGTTTATGTCATATATATGTGGTTCGAGCTGTTGAGGCGCCACTTTATATACTAAACAGTGCAGTCCACGCACACACAAAGATGGGAGGTAAGAAGGGACAACGTCAAGATGGGAGACACGACTCCCCACCACCTTCCCCTCCACCGGGCGCAGACTCTCATCCTCCACCTCCTGTGACGGACATTGCCACAATTCTGAGGTGGATGGACGACCGGGACGAGCGACGTAGAGAAATGGAACTTCAGAGGGAGGAGACACGAAGAGAGGAGGAAAAGTTGCGTTTTGAGGCGCTATTGGCGACCCTGGCGCTAACCCACCCTCCCTCACTTGCAGGTAGCGCGCTTCAAGGCGCCAGTACACTCCCTCCTCCACCACACCAGCGTCCTCCAGGTACTCTTGCTACCCCAACAGCTCCCAAGGCATCTGTTCAACCCCCACCCGCCCTCTCACCAGACGTCACGTTTCAGCTTTTTCGTGAGTGGAGGCGGCGTTGGACAGATCACTCCACGATGGTGGACCTTGACAGCATGCCTCCAAATAAACAGCTCATCCAACTGCGGATGTGTTTGACGCTGGAGACCCAGAGAGTTTTGGAGCACACGTTGCACGTGCCTCCCGACTCTACCTCTTCAGTGACGGATGTGCTCGACCTTTTACAGGAGCATGTTAAGGGTCGGAACAACGAGGCTTTGCGTCGCCGTGCCTTTACCAGCTGCAAGCAGGCGGAGAACGAATCCTTTGACGACTTTTTTGTACGTTTGAGGAGTTTGTCGGAGGAGATCGACGTCTGCAAGGCGCACAGCCGGGAATGTGAGGAAGCCTGGATCAAGCACGGGATCTTGACAGGTGTCAGGCACGAAGAGTTGATGCAGCGACTCATCCCCCTGGACGCTTCCTCCACACTCCAGGTGGTAGTGACTGAATATCGGTCATACGAGGCCACCAAGTCCGCCACCTCTGCCTTACGGGCCCCACCTGCTGTGAGAGCTATCTCACAATACAAGAAGGATAGGAAGGCGGCCAACAACGCGAAGGCTGCCACACGTTCTTCCACGCCTCCGCCTAGTGCTTCCTGTGGCAGCTGTGGAAAGCAGCACAGCCCCAAGACTTGCCCGGCCGCCGACGCACTGTGTCGTGGATGTGACCGTAAGGGCCACTGGTCTAACACAGACAGGTGCCCTGCACGAGGCCGCAAGTGTCAGGCCTGTGGTCGCTATGGACACTACGACAAGTGCTGCCGCCAACCCAAGCCCAAAAGCCCGAGACGAGGAGGACAGCAGCGCACTTCCCTCGGGGTGGTTCGCACACAGCCCCCTCCAGATGGCCCACGCAGCCCCAAGCAGCAGCGGGGTCACATCAGGAGGGTGGACTCGACCACACGCCCCAGGGCTACCCCTTCCCCTACCATCCGCGTCGCCGTCACACACGGTGATGTGTCGGGTCACATCGAGGTGATACCGGACACCGGCGCCGATACTACGGTGATTGGGTTGAAGCACCTCCAGAAACTGGGCCTCACCAAACGCGGCCTGGGACCACCGCCGCAGCTGCAGTACTACAATGCGGACGGTTCCCAGATGTCGGACGCTGTGGGCTCCTTTCAAGCAGAGATCACCTACGGCGACAGGTCGTGTCACGGATGGATCGACGTGCGGCCTACTCTCGCTACACCCTTGTTGTCGTGGGAGCACTGCAAGGAGTTAGGCGTGGTGCCCAGAGACTTTCCTGAGCAGATCCCAGCTGCTCGGTACACCGCCAGCAGGATGCGTGAGTCGACGAGCGACGCGCCTGGCGCTGCCACACGGAGCTGCCCAGAACCCGCGTCCACTCCCACCCACACAGGATGCTCCCCTGCCCAGATCCTGTATGGTCACCCTCTCCGCTCTTGCGTTCCTACACACGCCAAGGCCTTTGCGAAGGACTGGCAGACCAAAGCCGAGAGCTGTGACCGCCGCGCCGGTTCACGTGCCCAGGACGCCAAGGCTCGGTATGACGACCGTGCCCGCCCTCTTCAGCCAGTGGAGATTGGTGCCCTTGTCCGCGTCCAGGACCCGATGACGACACGTTGGGACAAGGTGGGCATAGTGATGGGCGTCGGCCGGTCGCGGGACTACAAGGTCAGGATGCCGAGCGGCCGTGTCTGGTGGAGGAACCGCCGCTTCCTCCGGCCAGTCCCAACCCCTGCTGCTGGCCCCCTGACCGAGGACGAGTCACCTACACCTCACGAGGATCCGCCCCACAGTGCACCTCGACGCTCGGAGCGACTTAGGACTAAGAAGTCCGCTCAAGACAAAGACTATGAGCGTGAGGGGGAAGGGAGATGTAGGTTATGTATCTAAGCTACTGTGCCGAGTAGCAACCCTGTACATAAGCTACTGTGCCGAGTAGCAACCTTGTACATATGCTACTGTGCCGAGTAGCATTTATATATATAATCACGTGGCAACACTGCACGTGTTATGTGGCAACATTGCCCCGAGGCTGCCATATGGCAAGGCAGTCTCAGTCTGACTGTGTGAGCCGTGCATGGCACACGCGAGTCACCACTTGTATTTCTCTCATCCACAATAAACGGACTCAGTGTTACACAGTGTTTCCCTAGCCATCACTGCATTCTTCAGGGCACACTAGTAACCTTCACACCTCACTTTGCTCATCTCATCTAACCTATGCCACTTTAACCTGTCCTAACCTAACCTAAAAGGCCTAAGAGATTAATAAGAACTGCTCAAACTTAAAAGACCATTTTTATATTTTCATGGTTGGATTTCCCTGGTGGGTAACTATGGTGGGCTTTTGTATGGAGGGATTTGTCTGGTGGGATTATGTCTGTGTACGGGGGGAGGGTACAGCCCGTAGAAGGGGTACAGTTGCCTACACAAAGATCCTTAAAGTGTTTCAAGCAGGAAGGTTGTGTGGAGTGAGCTGATACACGAGGACTGTGTGTGTTGAGCGTGTGTGTTTATTTTAATGTGTGCACGTATGCATAATATGTTTGTGGATATAACTTGGATGTAACCACGACATAATCCGTCCATAATCTAAACAGACATACTCTAACAGTAAGGACAAGACAGGTCCTCGGCCAGGGATTTCCAGGGACGATTGGACGAAAAAAGTGGCCCTCTGGTGGTGTTTGTAAGATGTTATCTACGCCCTAAAATATTTGGCCTCAGAGACGAGACTAACCTGAAATACGAGACTAATTTAATTATTAACTATTCACTAAAAAGTTTGACAGTAATCAGAGTGAAAATATTTATCCATGAAGTGTTTTAGGACGACGACGGAAAATGATGTTTTTATAATATTGCTTCTGGTCTGTGTAGATGAAAGTCGGTAGTAGTATATTGATGGATATGTATTACCTTGTTAAAACACAAACATATATATATATATATATATATATATATATATATATATATATATATATATATATATATATATATATATATATATATATATATATATATATATATATATATATATATATATATATATATATATATATATATATATGCAAATAAATCACTATAGGTGCGCGTGATCCAAGTATATGTTGATAACCACAAGATAGAGAGAGAGAGAGAGAGAGAGAGAGAGAGAGAGAGAGATATAACGTATCCATGACTTTAAAACATATGGTGACCTTGAGCCAAATGGTAGGGAGACACCACATGAGTTGACCCATCTGGAGGAGACATTCAGTACGTGAAGAGGACCACAGTACCATCGTTTGTGTTCCAAGGTTACAATACAGTCAAGGTTCTGTGAATGGTGGGGCTGGTCTGAGCACCACCCCGGGAGAAAGTGCTCTTCTCCTCTCTACATATCAACTACATATTAATTACTTCGTCCCAGACATTATGAAGCTATTTGTTTGCTCACACCAGCTGAGCGGAAGACCTTGATATTAAACAGCTTTTATAGTGTGTGTGTGTGTGTGTGTGTGTGTACGAACACTCACTTGTAATAATCTAATCTTGATACTCTTCTTCTTCTTCTTCTTCTTCTTCTTCTTCTTCTTCTTCTTCTTCTTCTTCTTCTTCTTCTTCTTCTTCTTTCTTCTTCTTCTTCTTCTTCTTCTTCTTCTTCTTTCTTCTTCTTCTTCTTCTTCTTCTTCTTCTTCTCCTTCTTCTTCTTTTTCTTATTATTATTATTATTAGTCATCAATTAGTATTACCATCATCATTACTCAATGTTAACCTCATTATCAATCCGCCTCATTAACGGTTCAACATCATCTTCGTCACCTGTACCTTATTCAATATATTTCATCATCATATTAAAAATAATGAACATTTGTGCAACTTAATAATTCTACCGACTTGAAATAATTGTAAACCTGTTAAGTCATCGTCGTAAAACATAATCCGACGGTTATTATTATACAACATAAATTAGGATATTTCTTAAGTATCGACTGGACACTTATAAAATAGGAACAAAATTTATGTATTTTTCCATTATCACAATTTAAAATAAGTAGATTAGAAGTGAAATTGTAAAGAGTACAAGTCAGTATGATGAGCCATATGATAAGAGTTACCAATGAGATTAAAATGCGTCCCTAAAGTTACTCTCTTGTAAATTGTCTCTGGAATCGAGTTCAATGAAATGTGACATATGCTGATTATGTGTGTCATGTGCGTGTGTCATGTGCGTGTGTCAGGTGTGTGTGTCATGTGTGTGTGTCAGGTGTGTGTGTGTCATTTACGTGTGTCATGTGCGTGTGTCATGTGTGTGTGTCGTGTGCGTGTGTCATGTGCGTGTGTGTCATGTGCGTGTGTCATGTGCGTGTGTCAGGTGTGTGTGTCATGTGTGTGTGTCAGGTGTGTGTGTGTCATTTACGTGTGTCATGTGCGTGTGTCATGTGTGTGTGTCCATGTGCATGTGTCATGTGTCGTGTGTCAGTGTGTGTGTCATGTGTGTGTGTCATGTGTGTGTGTGTCATGGGTGTGTCATGTGCATGTGTCATGTGTGTGTCAGTGTGTGTGTGTGTGTGTCATGTGTGTGTGTCATGTGTGTGTGTCATGTGTGTGTGTGTGTGTGTCATGTGCGTGTGTCATGTGCATGTGTCATGTGCGTGTGTCATGTGTGTGTGTCATGTGTGTGTGTGTCATGTGCATGTGTCATGTGCATGTGTCATGTGTGTGTGTGTGTCATGTGTGTGTGTCATGTGCGTGTGTCATGTGTGTGTCATGTGTGTGTGTCATGTGCGTGTGTCATGTGCGTGTATCAGGTGTGTGTGTCATGTGTGTGTCATGTGCGTGTGTCAGGTGTGTGTGTGTCATTTACGTGTGTCATGTGCGTGTGTCATGTGTGTGTGTGTCATGGGCGTGTGTCATGTGCATGTGTCATGTGCGTATGTCATGTGTGTGTGTCATGTGCGTGTCTCATGTGCGTGTGTGTGTGTGTGTCATGTGCATGTGTAATGTGCGTGTGTCATGTGCGTATGTCATGTGTGTCATGTCATGTGTGTGTGTGTGTCATGGGCGTGTGTCATGTGCATGTGTCATGTGTGTGTGTCATGTGCGTATGTCATGTGTGTCATGTGTGTGTGTGTGTGTGTGTCATGTGCTGTGTCATGTGTGTCATGTGCGTGTGTCATGTGCTTGTGTCATGTGCGTGTGTCATGTGCGTGTGTCATGTGTGTGTGTCATGTGTGTGTCATGTGCGTGTGTCATGTGTGTCATGTGTGTGTGTCATGTGTGTGTGTGTCATGTGCGTGTGTCATGTGCGTGTGTCATGTGCTTGTGTCATGTGCGTGTGTCATGTGCATATGTCATGTGTGTGTGTCATGTGCTTATGTAATGTGTCTGTGTGTCATGTGCGTGTGTCAGGTGTGTGTGTCATGTGCGTGTGTCATGTGCTTGTGTCATGTGCATGTGTCAGGTGTGTGTGTCATGTGCATGTGTCATGTGTGTGTGTCAGGTGTGTGTGCCATGTGCGTGTGTCATGTGCGTGTGTCATGTGCGTGTGACAGGTGTGTGTGTCATGTGCATGTGTCATGTGTGTGTGTCATGTGTGTGTGTCATGTGTGTGTGTCATGTGCGTGTGTCATGTGCGTGTGTCATGTATGTGTGTCATGCACGTGTGTCATGTGTGTGTGTGTCATGTGCGTGTGCCCATGAAGGTGGCCTTGGATGACATGTCCCAAGGGAGCGTGAGGCTTCATATAAGAGTCACATTAACACGTCTCTTAGTTGACGGTGGAAAATATTGCACCAGACTTAAGACTGACAGAGGAAACCAAATAACAGTTATGTGTACAGTGGGTGGCAGGGGGCACTGGAGGGCGACTATCTGTGGGTGGCGGCGCGTTCCAATGGGTGGTAGCGAGCACCATGGGGGATGGGTGGCGGGGCAGGCCAGGTGTGGTCACGTCATTACTCTTAATTAATAGTGAAATACCTGTCCCAGGTGAATGGTAACTGATTTATGGAAACCTCATATTGACAGACCAGTGGTGGCTGGGGAAGCCACTACCATCACCAACATCCTCAGCCACCAACATCCTCAGCCACTACCATCACCAACATCCTCAGTCACTACCATCACCAACATCCTCAGCCACCACCATCACCAACATCCTCAGCCACCACCATCACCAACACCCTCAGCCACTACCATCACCAACATCCTCAGCCACCAACATCCTCAGCCACTACCATCACCAACATCCTCAGTCACTACCATCACCAACATCCTCAGCCACCACCATCCCTGCCAACATCCTCAGCCACCACCATCTTAGCATCTCAGCCACCACCCTCACCAACATCCTCCAGCCACATATACCAACATCCTCCAGCCACTACCATCACCAACATCCTCAGCCCCACCCTCACCAACATCCTCAGCTACTGCATCACCAACATCCTCAGCCACCACCATCACCAACATCCTCAGCCACCACCATCACCAACATCCTCATACACATCACCAACATCCTCAGCCACTACCATCACCAACATCCTTATACCACCATCACCAACATCCTCAGCCATCGCCATCACCAACATCCTCAGCCACCACCATCACCAACATCCTCAGCCACTACCATCACCAACATCCTCAGCCACCACCATCACCAACATCCTCAGCCACTACCATCACCAACATCCTCAGCCACTACCATCACCAACATCCTCAGCCACCACCATCACCAACATCCTCAGCCACCACCATCACCAACATCCTCAGCCACGTTTTCCCCTCAGCGTGTGTGTGAGCAAGTCTGTGTGCGTGGACCACCTGTGATCTTTTTCAGATTACGGTGGTACACACTGGGAATTAAGGTGCAGGATTCTCACAGGGTGGTGCTGAATATTTGGTGTTCTTCCTAACACTATCACATGGAGGATTACCTTAACCGATAGGTCAACAACTGCAACTATGTTGCCTGTATAACACGTGAACTAACGTGTGTAGGTGCCCGCGAGGCAAGGCCTTATACCCTTGTGGTCACGCTCGGCCATGTGGTGAGGGTTTGCATTAACAAACCCCCGTCCTCATAGTGTGCCAAGCTGGATAGTTCTTTTGAAACTAAAATTGACTTTGATACTGTATCTAACCAGAAAAACAGAGATACTATTAAGAACAATTGTAAAGTAATAAAAGTGTTTATAAACTGAGAATACTCCTGCTAACTTGGTCCCACTGACACCACACTCCCTCCGCTCGCGGGAGGCCCGTTCACGGCCTCCCCTCACACCGCTAATACGCTGTAGATGCCATTTTCCTTTGTCCTCTAAGAGGGTTACGCCTCCCAACCTCCGCTGACTTCCTAGGAGTGCCAAGCAGTCCTCGGCCCTCTGACGTAGGCATATAGGTCGAGTCCTGTAACTCCACCATGTCTGAGTTGACTGGAGACCCAGCTACTCGCTTTAACTCTCCTGATGCACTGAGTGAGCCAGGTGACTATGGTGTTGACCTTGACACCAACGGAGAGGATGACTTTCAACTAGTTCAGTCCAGGAACAAGCGGAAGGCCGAAAAGGCAGAAAAACTTAGAGACCATCAACTGCAACCTCAACCCCCCATGAGAGTAAGATTAAACTTCCCTGTAGGTACACCACCTGAAGTCAAGTATATCTGGCTGAACGATGCGGAAGATAAACACCCAGACGCTGAGTTTCAGTTCAGAGTCGGTACACAAGATCATGTTCAGATTAGAAGCGACAGTCATTGCAGACTGAGTAGGCTCGGTGGACCCACCCAAGACCATTCGAGTCCGTGGTGCCTATCAGACTCTGAAGGTAACTCTCTATCAGCCCCCTACCCGGAGGTATTACAATCGTCAGCACTGGGGCTATGTGGCCCGATTATGCCCCTCGACTAAGCCGTGGTTTGGTCTCTGCTCAAGACAACATGCAACACAGGCTTGCAGAGATATAGTTGCTCAAGGGGGTGTCATTCAACAGAAGTGTATTAACTGCAAAACAGTTGGAGTTCCTGTATGGCACCCTGACTGTCCTAGAGCCCAGACCCGCCACCCAGGCAGATCTCAAGAAACACTACTGCTGCTAGGGTACTCCCTACGGCCAACCCCTGGCCCACCATCCACACCAAAGCTCCAGGATCATCACCAGCAGTCATCGAAAGATCAGCATGAGGCAACACAGACGTACCGACACAACAGGTAGCTGCCAACACACCCCATGAACACGCACAATGTGAAGAGATCAATGATTTGAAAAATTAAATTTAAGAACTCAAAGCTCAATTTACAGCTCAAACTGATATGTTAAGGAGCCTCTGTGATACACTACAGAAAAGGAACACCACCAACACAATGCAGCAGCTATGGAAAGATTACAGTCAAACTGAAGATATTCAGATGTCAGTACCAGATGTGGAAACTCAAGACCCACCAGGAACTAGTGTCCACGCAGATGAAAATAGTAATACTGGTAACAGTTCTACTGATGCCTCTGTGGACATGGTCAGTGAAGATGAACAAACACAAACAGAAAATGGTGGTGATGTCGAGTGTAACCAAAGTGTGTTGTTGTCTGCCACTGACATACAACAATTATTGAGCAGTACATGCTCTAGAAATGTTTCAAAAACGTTATGTGGCCTACTACCTGCCGAAGGGACAAGCAGCGCAGAAAAGAACAGTATCATACAGTGCCTTTTGCTTCTTTCTAAATACAGTTCATAATGGCCAGTATTAATACCAGACAAAGATACAGAGCTGTGAAGGTGATGAGTTGGAACATCTCATCCCTTAGAAGACGATACCCTGACCTACACCACAAAGTTGTGACGGAGGACATCGATATTGTGTGTCTGCAGGAGTGTCTCACACCTAATGGTAAGCCCCCACCCAGTCTGCCCAATTATGTGTACTGTATTATGATCCTAGTTCTACTCACACATGTTTGATGTATGTTAAGAAGTCACTCCCGCATGTACCTCTTGTATTCAAAAAGACTACCAACCTTCAGTACCATGGGATCACTCATGGGCAACTCCACATTCAATGTGCTAAACGCCTATGCTCCCTCAGATCAGCTTCAATACACAGATCTCCCAGACTTTTTACACACTGAGCCCACTGTCCTGATGGGTGACCTGAATACTAGACACAAGAAATTAGGTGACTCAACTTCTAACACCAATGGTAGGAGACTTATCTCACTTCTCAGCGCATATGAAGATGTTCAAATTATAGGTAATAATGAACTGTTACGAACCCCTCCACCCCGCACTACGAACCACGCCATCTATTGTCCTGATCTACCTACCCACCACCACGAGCAACGCCATCTAGGGACGAGACACGAGTATAACTCGTCTTAGTTACCACTCCGAGGTTTCCCTTCTCCCTATCCTGGTTGTTGCGTCACCTCCTCAGTCTTCTTTGTCAGCTCCAATTCGAGGAGAGAGCACTTGGCTCTGGGAAGTGACCATAGGATCATCTATCCTCTAAACCTACGTGCAGTGACTACCTACCGTCTTCTACAATACTCAGCCTTACTCGTCAGCCATCTCAGCTCCTCACTTAAGTACATGTATCTTGTATTACCTCCCCCACGTCCACTTGCTTCAAAATTGTTTATGTTGTATTAATATGTATATACTGTTAATGTTTAGGTTAAGTTTGGTTAAGGGTAATTTATAAGCTGAATATTTTGTTAAGGGATTTATGGTACTCTATTATATACAACGAAAACTCGCATCCTTTGTCTACCCTTTTATAGTCCGATTGTCTTTGTTTTTTTTTATTGTTGTTACCTGTTTGGATCTGGGTAGA
>NW_024757072.1:0-11419 GCF_018991925.1 Homarus americanus
GCGGCAATCGCCTTACGGGCTATGCGGACGTATTAGGAGGGCCACGGGTGGGGGCGGCGGAGAGTAATGCAGAATCAGTACAGGTTCTACAGCAGATTGGGACTCTGAAAAAGTGTGTCGAAGAAATGAAAATTAACGGACCTACTGTTAGGGGAGAGGAGGAACACCAGGAACGGCTCCAGCGCAGGAACAATGTAATAGTTTTTGGAGTCCAAGAGAGCCAGGCAGAGGGAACTGTGAGTAAGGAAACACACGACAAGGTGCTGTTTCAAAATATTTGCACAGAGGTTCTGAAGATTCCAGCAACCCCTCAGGATGTGAGGAGACTGGGACAAAAGCAGGGGGCTAAGCCTCGCCCCCTCAGGATCACACTAGGGAGTGAGGAGGAGAAATGGCAAGTTATCCGGCAGGCAAAAAACTTAGCAAGGAGCGAGGCATTTCGGGATGTATTTATTCACCCAGACCGCACGGTAATGCAGAGGGAACAGCACAAGAAGCTCCTGCTGGACTTGAAGCAGAAGAGGGAGGAGTCGAGGAGGAACGGGGACAGGTGCACATAGGTTATACTCAGGAGGAGGGTAGTGGAAACAAGTGTGCCGACACAGGGCCAGGGGGCAGCAGTGCACCCTCCACCCACTCAACCCCCCACCCGGGAGGCGGCACCAGCTCAGCCTACCGGACAGGAGGGAACGAGCGCCGTGTAAACAATGACATTTTTAACCACACCCTGCAAAATACAGTGTACTTAGCAAATGCTGCAGCTTCTGAGAATGTGGGTGGAGCGTGTTTATTACTAAGAGCAGAGACGTTACCGAGAACAAATTCTGGCTTGAATGTCATGTACACTAATACTGACACGTTCCTTGATAAGAGAGGAGTTTGAAACACTACTAAGAGTACACCAACCAGATATTGTAGGAGTTGTAGAACTGTTGTACAAGAACAGGAGAATCGACCCAGAGGAATGTGAGTTCAGTATTGCTGGATATGACTCATTTACGAACCTAACTCGAGAATCCTGCAGGAGGGGTGTGGTTATCTACGCTAGGCAAGACCTTAGAGCCAGCCAGGCGAGGGTACAGGGAGAGGATGTCTTTGAAGAGTCCAAGTGGTGTAAAATTAAATTAAAGGGAGGGGACTTACTTATCGTCAGGTGTATCTACAGATCCCCGAACTGTGGCCCACTAAATCAAAGGAACTTAAGAACCTTAATAAACAATGCGGCGATGCTCAACCCCAGCCACCTCCTTATCATGGGGGACTTTAACTATGGCGACATCGACTGGAGAAACGAGTCAACCCCGAATGACTTGAATAATCCTGCTACTCTTTTTGTAGAAACTCTGAGAGATAATTTTCTGTTCCAACATGTGAGAGACCCGACACATTACAGAGGGGAGCAAACACCCAAGCCACTTGACCTCATCATAACAAACGAGGAGGGTATGGTGGCCAAACTGGAACACCTTGCCCCAGTTGGCACCAGTCACCATACAGTGTTGTCATTCAGATTTAACTGTTACCTAGTTCAAGATAAGGCCAGGCCAAGGTGCAAATAATACAAGGGAAATTACAATGGGATGAGGGAAGAGATGAGGGGTATCAACTGGCCTGACTTATTAAGGCACAAGAACGCAGACACTACGCTGAATATCATAACTAGTAAAATGACCCATTTGATCGATAAATATATACCCAAGACCAAACCCAGTGCTTCTAGGAATACGAGGGGATCCCTACACATGAACCATGCGGCGGTCGACAAAATTAAGAAGAAACCCAGAAATTCAAGACGTGGGTTGGGTCAAACGATGAGCAAGACAGGAGGATGTATGCAAGAGCCAGAAACCAAGCAAAGATAGAGTGTAGGAGGGCTGAAAAGGAGTTCCAAAGCCTGGTTGCACGCGAGGTCAAGTCAAACCCAAAGGCGTTTTACCGCTATGCAAAGTCGAAATTGAAAACGCGAGTAGGAGTATCAGACCTGAGGCTTGAAGATGGTAGTTACGCAGATTCTGACCAGGATAAAGCTGAGGCATTGAACAGCTTCTTTTCCTCAGTGTTCACAAGAGAGGATGCAACTAACCTTCCTGCGTTTGAGGACAGACAGTTCGACACAGCACTGACCCACATTGTGTTCACAGAAGAGGGTATTAGAAATAAACTGTCCAGGCTAAAGGTCCATAAGAGTCCTGGACCTGACATGGTGCATCCTAGAGTGCTAAGAGAGCTGTGCAACGAGCTTACAGAGCCCCTGAAGATTCTGTTTTGTAAATGCCTGGATGAACAAATGGTCCCCAGTGAATGAAAAGTGGCTTATGTGAGTCCTATCTTCAAGAAGGGCGATAGTCACTCCACGAACAACTATAGACCAGTGGGCCTGGCCAGCATAAATATGAAATGCTTTAGAGTATTATCAGAGATGGCGTGAACATCTACTACAGAAACAACTATGGTGCTAACACGGTTTTATGCCAGAGATTCTCAGTGTGGATGTTGGACCCATATTCTGGGATAATGTTACCTAGATTTTGCCAAGGCTTTCTGACAGTGTGCCCACAGAAAGGCTGAAAATCAAACTGGAAGAATTACAGGTCGAAATGTCTAGCGTGGATAGAAAGACTTTCTACACGACCGCAAAGCAATAAGCAGTGATGTGCTGATAATCATCATACGCACCTTAACCATTAAGAATTTGCACCGTAGGGTAGTGTATTGGGCCCGCTGTTGTTTGTTTGTTTCATAAATGATATGCCTGACGTTGTACACTCCTCCATACAAATGTTTGCCGATGACGCCAAGTTATTTCGGGAAATTAAGAACCAAGCGGACTGTGAAGAGCTGCAGAAGGACCTCTGTGGGCTCCAGGAATGGTCGAAGGAATGGCTGCTGAGATTCAATGTCACGAAGTGTAAGAGGATGCACCTGGGGCGTACCAGCGGTAAGGAGGCGTACCATATGTCCCAACGGGATGAAGAAAATGTACTAGTTGAGACTGTGTGTGAGAAGGACCTAGGTGTGTATGTTGACAATGAGCTGAAGTTCTCGGGCCATTGTGAGAAGAAGGTAAATCAGGCAAATAAATTAGTGGGTCTTATAAGAAGGTCGTTCAGATATCTAGACGGTCCGTCCCTCGTGACGATCTTCAGGAGTGAAGTGCTTCCCCATCTGGAGTACTGTCACCCCATCTGGTCCCCGAGATATGCTAGGGACTGTCAGTTGGTTGAAAATGTTCAAAGGAGGGCCACCAAGCTGGTGCCTGCACTTCGGCATCTCAGCTACCCTGCGAGATTGGAGCGCCTGAACTTGCCTAGCTTATACTACAGACGGGCAAGGGGGGACCTAGTTGAGGTTTATAAGCACCTCAGGGGGCACTACTCAGTTGAGTGTCCTTACTTGGAGCTGGCGGACGCTCGCCCCACAAGGGGTCACAGCTCAAGATTGAAGAAGCCGCAAGTCCGGAAAACCGTGAGGGCAAACTTTTTCGGAGTGAGGGTTGTAAACTCTTGGAACAATCTACCAGAAAGTGTTGTGACGGCACCGAGTGTGAGCTCTTTCAAGAGAGGACTTGACCAACACTGGAGCGGGTTCAGGTACATTCAGGAGCCGGTGCATGCCCGGTATTTGCCAACAGTGCGTGACAGAGACGTGACCGATCGCCCGGGCGGCTAGCGAGCCGACCTTTTGGTGAAGAATATAAAGGAAAAGAGTCGTGACCGATCGCCCAAGCGGCTAACAAGCCGATCAGCGGCGAAGAGGATAAAAGTAAAAAAGTAAAAAAGTTCAAGCTCCAATCTCTCAGGGTAGCTGAGATGCCGAAGTGCAGGCACCAGTCTGGTGGCCCTCCTTTGAACATTTCAACCAACTGACAGTCCCTAGCATATCTCGGGGACCAGACGGGGTGACAGTACTCCAGATGGGGAAGCACTTCACTCCTGAAGACCGTCACGAGGGACGGACCGTCTAGATATCTGAACGACCTTCTTATAAGACCCAATAATTTATTTATTAAGCCTTTCCCCAAACTGTTATTATCTCCAATATATTCAGCGAGAAAAATTTATCTTGGAAAATCTTAAAAAAAGATAATTATATTAATGGGTTTGTGTGGAATAAATACTTTCGTCTCCCTCGGTGATTTATGAATGAATTTAAATGTCCAACGAGAATATAAATGGCGTAAGAGAAGTACTACAAAGAGTATTATTTAAAAATGGAGGAGTTGTGTTGTTTGGGGGATATTTATACCATATAGTTTCCTCACGTTTAAAAGGACACATTTTGTTGTAAGTTAAGATTTGTTTTAATAAATTTGTCTTACTGTAGTGTTAGTACATAAAATTAAAGACGTTTTTAATAGAAGGGATTGAATTACTGAATAATAACAACAAAGGACATTGATTTTATGTCTTTGTTATTGAATGAAGACCAGTTTTAAAATATTTTTTGGATCACCTGAAGAATCATGGCCCCAGCTTATGTCACCTGAAGATTAAACCACCCTAAAACTATTTTGGAAGGATGAGGTTAGGTTAGGATAGGTTAGATTTAGGTTAGGATAGAATAGGTTTAGGTTAGGTTAAGTTAGCATTAAGGTAGTTAATCTTCAGGTGAAATAAGCTGGGGCGTAAAATAATCTCTATCACAATGTTGGCACAGCTCTTCCACCTGTTCAGCGATATCTGGTTATTCTGGTAGTGAAGAACCAAATCTCCGCTCCCGACGCACCCACGCATTGTTCATGAGCTAAAAAAACTCTTTACCAATTACAAGTCTCTTATCGCTACAGCGCCAATAACCCCCCCCCCCCCCCCCCCCCCAGCACATGCGCTGTAGATGCTTCAGAAGCCAACGAGGTGAGGAGGACTGCTGATGGCTGGTCAAACTTTCTCTGTGAGACGCGAACAACAAATGGCGACACTTGTGACTGACCAAATCTAATAATATTGAAAAATTAATATCTCGGTTATCCTTAATTTCCGGCGGAAATATCACAGAAGAAAAGGATCCTAGAATTGTCTAAACATAATGAAAAACATATTAATAAAGCGAGAGAAAGACCTGTGCATGACTGAAATTTCGCCTAGAATGTTTTCAAGGCAGGTTTATGATGCTGGCAGCTTTATGTTGATGTAAAGTTTGTAAATACAAGATTATGAGAACTAACAATTTAGGTCTTGGTGTGGTAATTATTCAGAATGTGACAGTCTGCTGTTTTAATTGAAAACAAGTTTAAAAATACCCATTTTTCACTTATTTTATTAGAGATTACTGTATTATGTTGGGGAAAAAATATAAATATAGCTGAAATCATGTGCTAACCTAACCTATATCTTAACAAGCCTATATTTAGAAAACTAAACATTTACACAAGAAAATTAATTGAACTTAAAGTAATCAGCGCACAAGACTGTCTAAAAACACCCCCAATAATTACCAAACCACTGACGGTCATGATCATATATTAGCCCTTGACATATACTGTTATATAACTTATATTTAGAGTATGGTAATTATTGACGAAATACCTGTTATAGATTTTTCTTAGAAAATTAATTTTAAAATGCCACAATTTCACTATTTTGCTGTGGACACTGACGTAGTTAGGGCAAATGTGTTAAAACATGGTTATTTGTAAATTAAACCTAACCTAACCTTAGTTGATAAACATAAGAGGCCCAAGCATTGTTAGAAGACCGCACCAACCTAACCAAAGAAACCTACTTAACATTACCTAACTTCCAGAATATTAAACAGTGAACTTATTCTGATATTGTGTAATTTTACGCTTTTTATGAATGTGAGAGAAGCTATTCGGACTGAGCAGCTCAACAAACACTGAGCAGAGGATAAAGTCGTGCCTAGATCAGGTTGCCTTACTGATTATCTACTAAATGAAGCATTTACCCATGAAATGAATATCTTATCTGAACTCAGCAATGAAAATATAGTAAGAAAAGATCTATCAAAAAAAATACTGCCATATATGCTATATTTAGATTATTCCTGATTACAGTTTTGTCAGGTTAGGTAAGTAACAGTAACTTGATTTCCACATAACAGGCAGTAGATGTGACCTGTATTATCACTGTGGATATTTGTCCGGTTGTCAGTTGGGTAGGGTTTTTTTTTTACTAACCAGAAGAATTT
Organism: Homarus americanus; assembly: GCF_018991925.1. Lineage (NCBI taxonomy): Eukaryota > Metazoa > Arthropoda > Malacostraca > Decapoda > Nephropidae > Homarus > Homarus americanus. The sequence continues at coordinate 6,148 of NW_024757072.1, forward strand.
GATGGAAATGGATGAAACACTGAGGTAACATTAATTACAATCTATTAAATAGATAAATGGAAACTAGAATCCATTCAGTGTTAATTATGTTTTGAAAGGTTTTTCTTTCAAGTTAGGTAGTTTACTTTAGGTAAGATTGGTTAGGTCAAGTTCTAATAGGTTCTGTGCATTCTCATTTTCCTTTATCTATTTAATAAACTATCAAGAATTTACACTAAGTTTCATGCAATTTTATGAACTCTTTCTGGTGGTAGTCTAAGAAAACTACCTAACCTGACAAATATCATCATCCTATTATTATTTAAGGCACTGACAGCTTCAAGTAACATGTAGTGCAGGTTTGTCTTGATTCATTGTGTGTGTTGATGCCTGTGACATAATGGATGTATTTTTCAGATCTTGTGGTGATGCCGAAGCTTGGATGACATGGCCTTGGCTCATCTGGTGGATATCTTCATCAGTGTAAGATACCATAACTAGGTTCTGTTACATTCACCTGTCCCATATTTAATAATTTACTGCATTATTTACCTTTGACACAAACCTTGACTGACTGACTGACTTACTTGATCAAAGAATTTTATTCCCTTGGTAACTTACTGTGGGCTCCTCATTGGTGCCTGTGTTGCTCTCCACAGATGATGCTAATGTGATCAGTTGTACATATGTGACTATACTGCACCATGTTTTATTATATTTAAACATGTGGCAGGTTTGATATTGATTAAATATCTGGTACAGTGTTGGTGGATGTGGTTTACAGTTGTAGCCAAATCATTTGATATATTTGAGGCTACTGTATATTTTTACATTTCCTAAAGGCTTATAATTATAACCTTTGTCTTTAATTATGTCATTCTCTTTTCTAACAATTCCAGACTTATGCTGATATTCTTGATTTATTATTATATTTGTGCTTTTTCAAAATAACTTTGTAATTTCAGGAATTTTATTTGAATCCCCTGAATATTCCCCACAGCTTATTAAACCTAATATTAACCACTGTAATTTTGACCTTCAGGTGATGTCTGCTGAGGGGTAAATCTTCAGGTGATCTTTTTAATGCTGTACCGTACTTACTGTACTGTACTGTACTCTGCTCTACTGAACTGTACTGTACTGTACCCAAATCTGCTCTGCACTACTGTACTGTACTGTACCTTTCATGTCCAGTTTAATGAATTTTGTACCTAGCAGTGTTGTTGGTACATGTCCTGGTTATGAACAAAATGTCATGTTCTCATTTGATTTTATTTATTTGATTTTTTTTTTCAACAGGATGGCCAGTCATTCAGGCTGTTGGAATAATTCGGCCATTGAACTATCATATTCAGTTCACACCATTTGCTCGATGGGTTTTATATTAACAAGCTGTGACTGTCGTGATCCATCTAGTTAATGGATGAGTGAACTTTATCAGTACATATTGCTTCTACTTAAACCATGTGAACTTTGTGCTCCATCTTTTAACTGATTGAACAAACTTTGTGAATGTTATGTTCAGCCCACCTGCCCCCAGCCAGGGTTATCCTGCCGTCTTTGTTGTAGGGCTTACTCCTGCCAGGCCAAGAGGTGCTGTAGTTCTGGGAAAGTTTACAGCAATGATTACAGTAGTATGATTACGGTACAGTCTCTCCTCGACTTATGACGGGATTCCGTCCCAATGACCAGGTCGTAAGTCGAAAAGGCGAAAATAATACATAGAAATTCTAAAATAGGTGTCTCTTTTTCTTCTCAGCACCACGAGAACTCTCACTTTTACGCTTGCCAGCTATATTAAAGGGAATTACAAACAAAAATTTTGTCAGTACACAGAGTGATCACTAATGTCGGGACTCGAAAATCCGTAACATGAAAAATATTTTATACGCCCATGGCCGTCGTATGTCCGGGTTGTCGTAAGTCAAGTATGTCGTAAGTCGAGGAGAGAATGTATATAGTATGTAGTGAATTTCTTAGAAGTTATATTGTGTATATTAGTAGAATGCTGTAGTGTCTACATGATTTAGTATGTATACTATTAGCAGAATGCTATTGTGTCTGCATGATTTAGTATGTATAATATACAGTACTGTACTACATGTATTTTCCTCTGAAAGTACTGCATAGTACAGGTACACCACCGATTTTTCGGCACCCTTGGTTCCAAAGCCTTGCCGGATTATCCGTTTGGCTGGACCAACTTAGGTCACGTAATAATACTGTAATTCAACAATACACCTCTGTCCCACTAATTATACATCTCCCGTGTCTTTAAAACACCATGGACCGCTAGAAACTTAAATTAAACAAATGTTAAATGTAAATTAAATGTGAATTAAATTATTTAATGTACGGTAATGCATTAATATAAATGATACAGGTTTATTAGTACAGTACAGTATAAATGAAACAAGTTTATTAATTACTGTACAGTCCTTACAAAGACTGTTGCTGTACTACCATTCCCAAAGTGGCAAATTTTAGAATTTTACTGGAACTGTAGAGCTAATCACAAAGGTCTGGAAGTTGAGGGCAATGCCATCTGTGGCCATCCAGTAAACTAGTCTGGCAGTTGCAGGAATTTCAAAGGCCCTCTCGTAATTTTGTCCGGACTAAACGAGGTGGCGGACCATCAGTTCCTGGAAAATCGGTAGTGTACCTGTACATTGAAAGGCCGCCTTTTTAACTTGTGTAGTTGACATTATTTAATACATTACTGTAGTTGTATTAGTTGTAGGGTTTACAATTTGTACAATTTAGAATTACCCTGTAGTAGTTTGTGATTGTACTATACGTACATGTCTGAATCTTGCCTGTATAATGTGAGTTTTGTCAGGTTGAGTAACAGTTTGTGCCAATGATGTTGGTGTGGATGTTGTATACAGTATGTGGTAAATGTGACCTCTGAATATGATTGTGCTGAAACGTTGTGAATAATATTCTGAATGCTGGAGGCAGTACATGTGTTCTGCTGGTGTATTGTGCATGTCTGTTCATGAGAGATTAAGGTCTACAAATGAATGGCTGTCATGTCTTGTATGTGAAAATTGTCTTTCATATTTTATCTCAAATTGAAAAGGAAAAACTTGAAATAAAACTGAAAATATTCAACTCAATAGGATTCCAATATTCTTAAACTCAAACTTCTTCATTACAGAAGGACTCCTGGATGATTGTGTTTCTGATGCCCAACAAGAAACAGAGGCAGCCGAGGGGGCCGCTATAGGACTGATTACCTGGATTAATTGCAGAACAGTGAATGTAGGTAATTCTCTCCCTATAAGTTTGCTTGTTATTGGAGTTCCTTTCTTCATCTACAGATTTAATTCATCATGATACAATATTGTCTGGGGTTTCAGGTGCAATAAAGTCATCACCCTGCATAGTCCCTTTGGCAGAGCATATGATCCTTGATGCTGGGGCTTAGTACATAAAACTGTATAATATAAAACAATAGGGGTAAATTAGATGGATGTCACTGGGTCTTGTTGTGGATTAAATCATAAAATTATTCTGAATTTGAATGCTAGTTGTAAGCCAAAGTGTTTTACAGAGGATGTGGGGGTCCCTGGTGGGCCCCTGATGGGGCCCTGGTGGAAGCCCTGGTGGGGGCCCTGGGATGCTGTGTCATGGACCAAGTGGATATATCTTCAGCAACAGGTCAGTGGCCCACTTGTCTTATGACTTGCCCTCAAAGAATTAGTTTAGGCAATCCACTAAATCATCGTGATTAAGTCCATTTGGCTCTGGTTGCAAATTTTGGCCATAAACACTGTATAATATCTCCATTAACCAGAATCCCTCTTAGCTGGAACTCTCCGATACCCGGAAGAGAAATTTTTTCATAATTTTCCTGAATATTCACGGTCTGGATATACTGCCCTTTAGTGCAGTCACTTAATATTATGTTTTTTTTTAACTTACTTCTTAAGTTAAGGTTGCTGCCACCAGACCACAGGGCAGTATGTGTAGTGTTCTTTTGGTAGCTGCCAGAGCAATCCAGGCACTAAGTTCATGTTTTTCATTAATCAAGTTGAGAAAGGAAGGAAGGGTGAAACACCAACCAGTATTCTTATGACACTTTATTTTAGTTATTAAAAATATTGCATTCAGTCACATTACAAAATAGTTGACTATCCCCAAGCAATTATTTAGGTCACTGCACCACACAAGATTACCCAACCTTCTCCAAATAATTATTTAAGGTCTTTGCTCTCCATACAAAATCATTGACCTCTTTACCCAGGTCATTCCTTCCTCAATATCACCCAAAATATTCAATATTGTAGCACCAAAATATTCAATATCCCCTGAATAAGGAACAGCCAATAATACACACAATACATACAGGTGCTGCAACTCATTCTTGGCACCAGGGTACACACAGTAGGTACCCGTCTCACACTATAATCTTGTTAGGTAGAAGAGATCCTTCCCAGGCATTCATACCAGGACTATTTCTGCATCCAGTATCATTAGTTCACTTAAAGTAGTGACTGTGTGCACCTCAAGTAGCACCAACATCTCTTCACATCCAGGGTGTTGAAGTGTAAGATGTCTAGAGATCCTTAGGAGAGGTTGCATAGTGGACATAAGCATTACCCACAACACCAGGTGGGATACTCAAAGTAGAACTGTGGTTGCTGGGCCAAGCATGCTCTCTGACCTCACTGGTCTGTATCCATGGTTCCTTTATCACTCACAGGCGTGTACACTTTGAAACTGTAGCCGTAGGCTGTTTAGGCTCCAGTGCGAACAAAGGCCTTGGTTCTTGGCTTGGGTATGGTTCATTCCCCCCACACTTTGCAATTGTTTAACATGTTCATAAGATTCTTGAATCCTTACACTGTTCGTGGCTATTCGTTACATGGGGTAACTATGTATATTCAGCTCACACTGAGGTACCTAAAATATTTTCCTTGGAGTATAGTTTATGGGCCAATCCCAACACTTCACATATGTCTGATACATTTATCTTTTTCCCAGATCATTGTTCTCCTATATTTTCATCTGATACCTGAGGTAGCTATGTTTACTAATCATACACGGACGTAAGTACCATAACCTTCAGACACAGTCATACTTAATCACTATAGTACATTAGCTCATACTAATTGGGCCTTCCACCTCATCATATAGGTACCTTGAGTTCTCCCTAGTACTATCAGTATACATACTTAAGATTATATGCCCGGATACTGGTATAATTCGTATAAAACAACATACATCATACGAATTACCCCTTCCAAATGTTGACCGTTCTCTGTGACACTCCTCACTCGAAAACGTA